>NC_064927.1:398582571-398885602 GCF_023897955.1 Schistocerca gregaria | reverse complement strand
GACCGATGTGTTCAAAACGTCCAAATATGTGTGAATTACTAAGGGGCCAAACTTCTGAGGTCATCGGTCCCTAGACTTACTACTTAAATTAACTTCTGCTACGAACAACACACACTGCCATGGCCGAGAGAGGACTCGAATCTCCGGTGGGAGGGCCCGCGCAGTCCGTGACATGGCGCATTAAACCACGCGGCCACTCCCCGCGGCGCGACCGATTTGTTTCGTACTGACGGGATGCATAGGCCACGAATAGGTGTTCAGTATAATATGTGAACAAGAAAAACAAGTCTCAAACGTTTTCTGGAAAACTGAATTCGAAAATGTTAGGTTTATATACTATGTAGCATTCTAGCATACAAGGATACCGCAGCCGAACAAGTAATCGGTTAGTTTCATATGCTTTATGTTTCTGGATCAAATCTCACTGATGGTACCTTTTTTTCCATTCTCTCGTACTTCTATCAGATATGTATGGTACGACAGAAAATTGTGTAATGACCGACAACAATTTGTGAATGTAAACCAGTTTTTTACTTTCTTTTATTCTACACTGAGAAAAGTAACCTGTGCATGCAAAACGTCGATGTTCATAACATGTGCTGTAGTATGTAAAGTTGTCATCAATCGGAAAACAGTTTTGAATACTACAATGCTTTACTAGACGTGGTCAGGTGGAGGTGATATTCTGCTGCCTTGCTCCGACTTTTGACTTACCCAGCGGTTTATAGGGCGGGGGGGGGGGGGGGGGGGTCTAAATTCTAGCGTGGATTCCTAGCTACTACTGTATCTATATACTACTGTATCTAGCAATAACTTTTGTTTTCAGTTATGAGATTTTGCGCTGATACGAAACTTACTAGGATGTTTCAAAAATGACCGGTATATTTGAAACGGCAATACAAACTAAACGAGCAGCGATAGAAATACACCGTTTGTTGCAATATGCTTGGGACAACAGTACATTTTCAGGCAGACAAACTTTCGAAATTACAGTAGTTACAATTGTCAACAACAGATGGCGCTGCGGTCTGGGAAACTCTATGGTACGATATTTTCCACATATCCACCATGCGTAGCAATAATATGGCGTAGTCTCTGAATGAAATTACCCGAAACCTTTGACAACGTGTCTGGCGGAATGGCTTCACATGCAGATGAGATGTACTGCTTCAGCTGTTCAATTGTTTCTGGATTCTGGCGGTACACCTGGTCTTTCAAGTGTCCCCACAGAAAGAAGTCACAGGGGTTCATGTCTGGCGAATAGGGAGGCCAATCCACGCCGCCTCTTGTATGTTTCGGATAACCGAAAGCAATCACACGATCATCGAAATATTCATTCAGGAAATTAAAGACGTAGGCCGTGCGATGTGGCCGGGCACCATCTTGCATAAATCACGAGGTGTTCGCAGTGTCGTCTAAGGCAGTTTGTACCGGCACAAATTCACGAAGAATGTCCAGATAGCGTGGTGGATTAATCATGTCGGATCTGGAAAATGGGCCAATGATTCCTTTGGAAGAAATGGCGGCCCAGACCAGTACTTTTTGAGGATGCAGGGACGATGGGACTGCAACATGGGGCTTTTCGGTTCCCCGTATGCGCCAGTTCTGTTTATTGACGAAGCCGTCCAGGTAAAAATGAGCTTCGTCAGTAAACCAAATGCTGCCCACATGCATATCGCCGTCATCAATCCTGTGCACTATATCGTTAGCGAATGTCTCTCGTGCAGCAATGGTAGCGGCGCTGAGGGGTTGCCGCATTTGAATTTTGTATGGATAGAGGTGTAAACTGTGGCGCATGAGACGATACGTGGACAGCAGCTGCAACACGGCGAACGGAAACCCGAGGCTGCTGTTGGATCACCTGCTGCACTAGCTGCGCGTTGCCCTCTGTGGCTGCCGTACGCGGTCGCCCTACCTTTCCAGCACGTTCATCCGTCACGTTCCTAGAAATTTTTCAAACAGATCCTTTATTGTATCGCTTTTCGGTCCTTTGGTTACATTAAACATCCGTTGAAAACTTCGTCTTGTTGCAACAACACTGTGTTCTAGGCGGTGGAATTCCAACACCAGAAAAATCCTCTGTTCTAAGGAATAAACCGTGTTGTCCACAGCACACTTGCACGTTGTGAACAGCACACGATTACAGCAGAAAGACGACGTACAGAATGGCGCACCCACAGACTGCGTTGTCTTCTATATCTTTCACATCACTTGCAGCGCCATCTGTTGTTGAAAATTGTAACTACTGTAATTTCGAAAGTTTGTCCACCTGAAAATGTCCTGTTGTCCCAAGCATATTGCAACAAACTGTGTATTTCTGTCGCTGCTCGTTTAGTTTTTATTGCCGTTTCAAATATACCGGTCATTTTTGGAACACCCTGTATATACTACTGTATCTGGCAATAACTTTTGTTTTCAGTTATGAGATTTTGCGCTGATACGAAACTTACTGACGGTTTAAAAATGTGTGCCGGAATGAGTCTCGAACTCGTGTTCGAGTCTCATGCCCCACACAGTCTTAATCTGCCAGGAAGTTTAATTGCTTTCAGTGTTGCTACGATAGGTGTTACCTGGTTCATGCAGTACTCTACAGAACAAACATTGCACTTATCACAAATGTAGATAGAATGATTTAAATAAAACGTCTATACTGATTTATGTTCTTTTGTATCCTTTTTTATCTCCAATCGTGTTAAACAAACCCATTTTTAAGGATATAGATTATGAAAATTAATACATATGTATTAGATTTACACGGAAATGAAAAATAAAAATAAGCAGCGAGATTAATCCAGAGAACTTGTTCTTACGAAAGTTAGAGCTTTAACGCTCAGCTGCGGGCTCAAAAATGGTTCAAATGGCTCTGAGCACTATGGGACTCAACATCTTAGGTCATAACTCCCCTAGAACTTAGAACTACTTAAACGTAACTAACCTAAGGACATCACACACACCTATGCCCGAGGCAGGATTCGAACCAGCGACGGTAGCAGCCCCGCGGTTCCGGACTGCAGCGCCAGAACCGCATGGCCACCCCGGCCGGCGCTGTGGGCTCCTTGGATCCTAGTGACCGTACAAAGTACACACACGGAAAAGAAAATCGCAACACCAAAAAAGACGTCTTGCCACATACATGAAAGCTGGTAGGCCAGTTACTACAGATGAAACATAATGTCTATTCAAAATTCGCATAAGAGTGACGCTAGTGGAATTACTATGGGTATGCCTCTCAGTTTGGTTAAAATACAAGCTGTAACGGTCGTGAACGTTGATTACCTTTTAGACTGGACGTGGTGAGTCGATGATTGTATTGTATTGTATGTTAACCGGGGGCCTAGAAACGACGGAGAGGCTCCGTCCTCGCCGCAGCCACAGTGATCCACAACCCCACGACGAATACCGCAGTCCACTCCACCCCTCCGCCACCCCACACTAAACGCAAGGTTCTTGTGCGGTTTGGCCCCTGTGGAAACCCCCCTCCCCAGGGAACGTCTCACACCAGACGAGTGTAGCCCCTATGTTTGCGCGGTAGAGCAATGGTGATGTACGCGTACTTGGAGAACTTGTTTGTGCATGAACCGCCGACATAGTGTAGCTGAGCAGAATAAGAGGAATCAACCCGCGTTCGCTGTGGCAGATGGAAAACCGCCTAAAAACCATCCGCAGACTGGCCGGCACACCGGACCTCGACTCAAGTCCGCCGGGCGGATTCGTGCCGGGGACCAGGCGCTCCTTCACGCCCGGAAAGCCGTGCGTTAGAGCGCACGGCCAACCGGGCAGGCCGAGTCGATGATAGTCAAGAATGCCTATAAGACGACAAAGATGAGAGTATGAACATCTAACTGAGTTTGAACGAGATCGTGTAATAGAGCTAAGGGAAGCTGGAAGCTCCTTCTGCGAAATTATCAGGAACATAGCCACTCTACATTGTTGCTGGCAGCGGTGATCATGAGACTGTACGATCACAAGAAGATCGGGCTCCTGAGGGGCACGTTGCACTACCGACAGCGAAGACGACCGTGTTTAGAGTTTGACGCTGGCGCATAACACTGCATCTGTAGCAGCAGTTTGAAGAGCAGGTGCCAGCCGCTGTGGCCGAGCTGTTCTAGACACTTCAGTCCGGAACCGCGCTGATGCTACGGTCGCAGGTTCGAATCCTGCCTCGGGCATGGATGTGTGTGACGTCCTTAGGTTAATTAGGTTTAAGTAGTTCTAAGTCTAGGGAGTTGATGACCTCCCACAATGCATAGAGCCATTTGAACAATTTTGAAGAGCAGGTTGCACCACAGTGACACAACGAACTGTGACAGATCGGTTACTTTGAGGACATTTCGGAGCCAGATACACTGTAGTGTGCATTCCACTGACCCCAAAGCATCACGATTTGTAACTTCAGTGATGACAAACGAGAGTTCATTCGACGGCAAGATTGAAGTCTCCTCTGTTTTCTTATGAAATCTGGTTCTGCCTCGGTGCGTTTGTTAGGCAGAAGCCAGCTAAGGGTCTGTAACCAACCTGTCTGTGTGCTACATACATTAGACTTACATATGGAGTTGTGGTCTGGGGTGCGATTTTGTGTGACAGCAGGAGCACAGCCGTGGTTATCCCCGCACCCTGGCTGCAAAAATTTACTTCAATCTGGTGACTCGTCCTGTTGTGCTGCCGTTCGTGAACAGCCTTATAGGAGGTGTTTTTCAACAGGATAACGCTCGCCCACATACCGCTGTTGTAACCCAGGGTGTTGACATGTTGTCTTAGCCTGCTCGATCACCACATCTATTTCCAGTGGAGCACATATGGGACACCATCGAACAACGACTGCAATGTCATCCACGCCACCATTAACCGCTCCTCTATTTACCGACCGAGTGCAACAGCCATGGGACTCCATCCCACAAACTAACATCTGGTACGCTACAACACAGTGCGTCCACGTCTGTGTGGTAGCTTTCAACATTCTCGCGGTTACAGAAGTTATTAATGAACCAGCATTTCACATTTGAAACGGTTTATGTCACGCTTATGTTAACCTTTGCAATGTTAATCACTTAAATATGTTACCTAGTCAAAAGTATTCCAGAAATTTCATCACTCTTCATTATTTCTTGCTCTTGCGTTTCTTTCTCGTCAGTGTACATAAACACGCCCAAATTTTAAGAACTCGATTTCTTGGAAAACATATGAGGTTGTGTCTCCCTCTGTGTATGAGTAGGGTCCTAGTCGTGCACTACAAATAGTGTCAACATGAATCAAATCTGTGAGGGGAATTTGGTATGGTCCCCTTCTGAGCTAAGGCCAGCGCTGCTTGTCTACCCAGTATTACGTCGGTTATCGCAGGCTGTTGTGAGTCGTATGAATCAGGCAAAGTTAGCCACTTTGTTCAGACCTATCTTATACGGTATGGTTGGTTGGTTTGGGGTTGGCGACCAAACAGCGATGTCATCGGTACCATCGGATTAGCGGAGGATGGGGAAGGAAGTCGGCCGTACTCTTTAAAAGGAACCAAACTGGGACTTCCTGAAGGGATTAAGGGAAATCACGGAAAATCTAAATCAGGATGGCTGGACGTGGGTTTGAGCCGTCGCCCTCCCGAATGCGGTTCTACGTTGCGAACTGACCAGCTGACCTCTCTGCGAAGGCGGCCACTGTGTGCATGAGTGAGGTCACCAAAGCACAGTGATATCACGTCTTGGGAAAGAGATTTTCTTTGTGACGTCATTTCCGCAATTATGTGATCTTGGTGTTTGGGACATGTACATTTGTTGTCGATTGCAAACCGCCTAGAAGCTCAGTCGCCAGTACCATGTGTCAGATATAGAGCACTTTCAGTTGTTACTTGACGCCGCTCCATTACGTACATTGGCATTAGAGCGTGATAGTATCATCTGTTTCGGTTGCTGTGAGTTTTTTCGGTCTGTGGATTAACGAAGAGGTGTTCTGCACGTTACACAGAAATACATCGTAACTGACTTGATTGTTTGCTGTCAGAACAACTAGCAGCGCAATAAGTGTAGTTACACCATCGCTGGTTAAACAGTCGTTCGGACAAGTGTGCCTCCATCTCGTCTCGACAAGGCACGTTGTGAAAGCTACGTCAGAGGGACGTGAAGGGCCTAGACTCTGGTTTGCGTATATTGGGTTGGTTTCTTGGCTTCATTTGATCTAATTTCGTCTATGGAGAGTGGTTGTACGAAGGTGGGTGGAAGATTTCCTAGCCCGCATCTCGTGATCGTGCGGTAGCGTTCTCGCTTCCCACGCCCGGGTTCCCAGGTTCGATTCCCGGCGGGGTCAGGGATTTTCCCTGCCTCGTGATGGCTGGGTGTTGTGTGATGTCCTTAGGTTAGTTAGGTTTAAGTAGTTCTAAGTTCTAGGGGACTGATGACCTCAGATGTTAAGTCCCGTAGTGTTCAGAGCCATTTGAACCATTTTTTGTTATTACACAAGCATATATTAGTTAGTGCGGTATGTTCGCCGTGTTTAATTCTAACTGGATCTTAAAAAAATGTTCAAATGTCTGTGAAATCTTATGGGACTTAACTGCTACGGTCATCAGTCCCTAAGCTTACACACTACTTAACCTAAATTATCCTAAGGACAAACACACACACCCATGCCCGAGGGAGGACTCGAACCTTCGCCGGGATCAGCCGCACAGTCCACGACTGCAGCGCCCACACTGCTCGGCTAATCCCGCGCGGCTAACTGGATCTTACGGAATAGGCGCTACAGGGCTAACTGTTTGCCGCTGGCAAATAGAGTTATTACACTGGCCGGTAACTAGTTCTAAGTTAAAATTGTACTGTAAGAACTAATTCGCAGTAATACTTGTGTGGGAAGAGAGGGGCTACTCCCCACAGCTAACAGAGGTAAATTTAGTTTCACAGATAGTGCTGCCTCAGAATAAACAGGTTGTGCCGATAACTTAAGTAAAAAGTAATATTAATAGCGACGCTTAAAGTTAGGAATCATCTAATGTGTGCTGTAGAGTATGGAGTAATTGTTTCATACTGTAGCATATGGTTGCAGTTAAGTTGCCATGAACGTTAGTAACTGCAGCCGTTGTCAAATTATCGCGCGTAACGTAACCAGCATAGTTATTCACGTTTTTCACCTGTGGTTACTTGTGTTCATTATACGTTCGTGCTGCTATGTGCTGTGAATGTGGTGGTCCGTGCCGATCGGCAAAAATATTAAGAGATAGCGAATTCGTTACCACAGCTACAAGGGCGTCGGCCAACAGGGATTTCAATTACATTATCGGAGGCAGTCGTTCTGCGTGTTCTAGGAAAACGTGTTTGTTGTAAAGGATATTGAAAAATTGTAGTTAACTATTTAAATGGTAGCAATTCATCGACGCTTTCATTTTTTATTGTGCCACTGAATGTTGAAAATATTCCCGCACGCCAAATTTGCAACGTTGCCGCAAGGAGTGCGTCAATTACAAATGGCCATGTTATTTATACACTTGTCTATTGGAGAGTAAACGAATTGTGTCTGGTTGCACTCAACCAGCGACCATTCTGCATTCGTATCGTGCCTGCTCCCGAAGATACAGTCGGACTTATTTTCTGTTAAAGATTTAAAGAAACATTCATCTCAACGGATTATCAGTGAATAAAATCCAGCCCTCGATTCACAGAATGCTTCATAAAACATCGATCTTGAGATGACTGCTGACTAATACACTTGTAATTTTGTATAAGGTAGAATATTGCAATGCGGCCAAGAAGAAGATTTATGAATGCAAATAAGTCATTAAATATGACTGTAATGTGATGTTCATTTGCACTGACTGCATGTGAACCGATCAACTCACAGTATAGGAGTGTGATTCACAATGGGCACTAAATTAGATCTGATATACTCTGATATCGTCAAGACCGTCTTCTAGTTACTAAACTCACTAAAGGAAAGAGACACAGCACCGATTGAAGCTTACAAATCATTTCGAAGTGTTAACTACATTTCACACAGCATGTCTGACTAAAAAGCACGTGTTATACAAAGTGTGCAGTGAGCACTTTCCAAGATGCATCATCTTTGAACCATATTCTCAATTACTTTCAGAATATATTGTATCTATGACGAGTAATTAAATGATAAAACAGTTAATTGTGATCTGATGATTCGGGGCTATAAGATGTAAAAGATTTGTCTTTTTTAACCGAGTTGGTTTTTCAAAGATCAATCGAGAAGCATCTTCAGTATCAAATAGTTAGCATTGTTAACCCTGTTCGATCTACAAGAATTTCAAAATTGGTATTTATTATTTCTTTGGGTATCTCTTTCTACTATGTTTCCCTGTGGTTTTGTTATTACGTAGAATTTTTGGATACTTATTGTAAGCAAGTTTTTTCAACAATGTTTAACCACTTTATCTTACATTTTTAAAGTTGCCAATTTACTCCTTTTCAATACAATTTAATTATTTTATGTGCTATTCTTCAAATTATTCCTTTGTACTCTTTCTACTTCCTGAATATACTCGTTTAAAATGCGATCATTATTGTCCTGTCCCATAGGTTTGGCTCTTCTTATTAAGGTTTTTGCTGTAGTCAGCTAATTTCTGCACAATGCTTGTATCTTAGTTTTCTGTAGAGGTACTTAAAAATTATGTGTTTTATTTTTAAGTACATCGACAAAGAGTGAGTTATTCTGATACAGTAACATTTGATGTTTTAGATGGCAGTACGCAGTAAGGGAATATTGTCAGCTACAGTTGAAATTTCAGTGGCGTATCTCATGGACAAGGAGTCCACCGAAATGGTGGAAATGACCTAACAGGCAACCTGCTATTTTGAGGTTAACGTACAAGCCCGTTTGCAGAAGCACCCAGAATCACTGCCCCACCATTATTTTAACCATGAGCAGCCATAGTAACGCAATAAAGGAACGTTTTGTACCGCTCATAATCTTGAGGGAATGAGAAACAGAACAATTAGAGAACTGAAAAAAGTTAATCAGATGAAAAGTTATAATTTATATTTTTAAATGCAAAATCTAATATTTTTGTCGCATATTGACTTTAAAAAATAACGTAACTTTGGTTTGTTTACATAAAAGTAGTTATCCGGTCTGGCTTCGCGTGGGAAGCATTGTCTATGGCTTGCGTGGCGTAGCATATCTAGCTAAGGGGCTGCTTTGTAGAGCCATGAATAAATTTCACAAGACTAAGTAACTGAATGTTATCACTTTCATGTAACTTACACAATGTAAGGAGTGCATGGCAGGGAAGCTGTCTGTAGGCGTGAATCTTATGTGTTCCTTACTGAATTGGCGTTTGGGGGAAATCTCTTGGCAATAATGAGAGGGCATTGTGAAGTATTTACAACCAATGTAAATATTGTACGCAAATCATGGGTGTTTGAGTGTGAGTGATTTAATATGTATCAGACGCTTGTCGTGGTGGTACAAATAAAAGAGAAATTCAGATGACGTGTGTGTGAAGTTCCTGTTACAGCACTCCACTTCATAAGAGTACTAGGCGCAGTGATGGACTGTTGAGACTCATTGTCTTAATTCTTTGTGTTGGACTCTTTCTTGCAGAATCCACCTGCAGGCTGAAAGTTGAATGATCTGAACAGCTAAAAGAAAGAACTTATGTAAGAAAAACAAAGTTGCCAAAGTAGTTTTTAAGAAAGAGTTTTATTTGTAGCATAAAAAATAAAAGATGACATATTTTGAAATCACAATTTGCAGTTGTCCTCAAACGATTTGAGGGAAACTAACCCCCCCCCACCCCCCATGAACCATGGTCCTTGCCGTTGGTGGGGAGGCTTGCGTGCCTCAGCGATACAAATAGCCGTACCGTAGGTGCAACCACAATGGAGGGGTATCTGTTGAGAAGCCAGACAAACGTATGGTTCCTGAAGAGGGGCAGCAGCCTCTTCAGTAGTTGCAGGGGCAACAGTCTGGATAATTGACTGATCTGTCCTTGTAACATTAACCAAAATGGCCTTGCTGTTCTGGTACTGTGAACGGCTGAAAGCAAGGGGAAACAACAGCCGTAATTTTTCCCGAGGACATGCAGCTTTACTGTATGATTAAATGATGATGGCGTCCTCTTGGGTAAAATATTCCGGAGGTAAAATAGTCCCCCATTCGGATCTCCGGCGGGGACTACTCAAGAGGACGTTGTTATCAGGAGAAGGAAAACTGGCGTTCTACGGATCGGAGCGTGGAACGTCAGATCCCTTAATCCGGCAGGTAGGTTAGAAAATTTAAAAAGGGAAATGGATAGGTTGAAGTTAGATATAGTGGGAATTAGTGAAGTTCGGTGGCAGGAGGAACAAGACTTCTGGTCAGGTGACTACAGGGTTATAAACACAAAATCAAATAGGGGTAATGCAGGAGTAGGTTTAATAATGAATAGGAAAATAGGAATGCGGGTAAGCTACTACAAACAGCATAGTGAACGCATTATTGTGGCAAGATACGAAGCTGACACCTACTACAGTAGTACAAGTTTATATGCCAACTAGCTCTGCAGATGACGAAGAAATTGATGAAAAGTATGATGAGATAAAAGAAATTATTCAGGTAGTGAAGGGAGACGAAAATTTAATAGTCATGGGTGACTGGAATTCATCAGTAGGAAAAGGGAGAGAAGGAAACATAGTAAGTGGATATGGATTGGGGCTAAGAAATGAAAAAGGAAGCCGCCTGGTAGAATTTTGCGCAAAGCATAACTTAATCATAGCTAATACTTGGTTTAAGAATCAAAAAAGAAAGCTGTATACATGGAAGAAGCCTGGAGATACTGAAAGGTATCAGATAGATTATATAATGGTAAGACAGAGATATAGGAACCAGGTTTTAAATTGCAGGACATTTCCAGGGGCAAATGTGGACTCTGACCACAATCTATTGGTTATGAACTGTAGATTAAAACTGAAGAAACTGCAAAAAGGTGGGAATTTAAGGAGATGGGACCTGGATAAACTGAAAGAATCAGAGATTGTACAGAGATTCAGGGAGAGCATAAGGGAACAATTGATAGGAATAGGGGAAAGAAATACAGTAGAAGAAGAATGGGTAGCTTTGAGGGATGAAATAGTGAAGGCAGAAGAGGATCAAATAGATAAAAAGACGAGGGCTAGTAGAAACCATTGGGTAACAGAAGAAATATTGAACTTAATTGATGAAAGGACAAAATATAAAAATGGAGTAAATGAAGCAGGCAAAAAGGAATACAAACGTCTCAAAAAAATACTGACAGGAAGTGCAAAATGGCTAAGCAGGGATGGCTAGAGGACAAATGTAAGGATGTAGAGGCTTATCTCACTAGGGGTAAGATAGATACTGCCTACAGGAAAATTAAAGAGACCTTTGGAGAAAGGAGAACCATTTGCATGAATATCAAGAGCGTTGATGGAAACCCAGTTCTAAGCAAAGAAGGGAAAGCAGAAAGGTGGAAGGAGTATATACAGGGTGTATACAAGGGCGATGTACTTGAGGACAATATTATGGAAATGGAAGAGGATGTAGATGAGTATGAAATGGGAGATATGATATTGCGTGAAGAGTTTTACAGAGCACTGAAAGACCTGAGTAGAAACAAGGCGCCCGGAGTAGATAACATTCCATTAGAACTACTGACAGCCTTGGGAGAGCCAGTCCTGACAAAACTCTACCATCTGGTGAGCAAGATGTATGAGACAGGCGAAATACCCTCAGACTTCAATAAGAATATAATAATCGCAATCCCGAAGAAAGCAGGTGTTGACAGATGTGAAAACTACTGAACTATCAGTTTAAGAAGTCACAGCTGCAAAATACTAACGTGAATTATTTACAGACGAATGGAAAAACTGATAGAAGCCAACCTCGGGGAAGATCAGTTTGGATTCCGTAGAAATGTTGGAACACGTGAGGCAATACTCACCCTACGACTTGTCTTAGAAAAAAGATTAAGGAAAGGCAAACCTACGTTTCTAGCATTTGTAGACTTAGAGAAAGCTTTTGACAATGTTGATTGGAATACTCTCTTTCGAATTCTAAAGATGGCAGGGATAAAATACAGAGAGCGAAAAGCTATTTACCATTTGTACAGAAAGCAGATGTCAGTTATAAGAGTCGAGGGGCATTAAAGGGAAGCAGTGGTTGGGAAGTGAGTGAGACAGGGTTGTAGTCTCTCCCCGATGTTATTCAATCTGTATATTGAGCAAACAGTAAAGGAAACAAAAGAAAAATTCGGAGTCGGTATTAAAATCCATGGAGAAGAAATAAAATCTTTGAGGTTCGCCGATGACATTGTAATTCTGTCAAAGACAGCAAAGCACCTAGAAGAGCAGTAGAACGGAATAGACAATGTCTTGAAGGGAGGATATAAGATGAACATCAACAAAAGCAAAACGAGGATAATGGATTGTAATGGAATTAAATCGGGTGATGGTGTAGGAATTAGATTAGGAAATGAGACACTTAAAGTAGTAAATGAGTTTTGCTATTCGGGGAGCAAAGTAACTGATGATGGTCGAGGTAGAGAGGATATAACGTGTAGACTGGCAATGGCAAGGAAAGCATTTCTTAAGAAGAGAAATTTGCTAACATCGAGTATTGATTTAAGTGTCAGGAAGTCGTATGGAAGTGAAACGTGGACGATAAATAGCTTAAACAAGAAGAGAACAGAAGCTTTCGAAATGTGGTGCTGTAAGGTGTCAGGCAAATCCAACACCTTCCATGATAAGCAAATCCAGTAGCATGTCACATAGCTCCGAATAAATCGTGACATTAAATTAACCAAAGTAATACGAGTAACGAGTGAGCAAATGGAATACCACAGACTAACACAAGAATGTCTAAATGCATGTCCCTTCCCACTGTGAGACAGACGCAGTTCCGAGGGGAGAAACGAGAACAGAAGCCGAGAGCAGAACCGTTTTAAGCTAGAAGGCCCTACGATGAGGGACGGACTGGACACCCACGTCGCCAGCTAACCACTAGGGCCACACAACCCGCACGTTTTAGCGTGAGACTTTTTCACGTGTCTGTTGCATTAGGACCACCCCCCAGCCCATGTTAAAGATACAGCCCTCCAGAAGAACAGTATAGATCTTACGATAACGCTAAAAGGATCACACCAGCTGCAGGTTTTAGCGTGAGACTTTTTCGCGTCTCTGTTACGCTGGAAACTTTAAAAATATTGCCCCACCACGAAAAGCATAACGTTTCGTATTGGACAGACAGAATTTTTGTAGGCAGAGCTTAAGGTTAACATTGAGACCCTGATTGGTCAAATGAAAACACAGCCAGATAGTTTTTTTAAACCAACTTCGGTAAATTGTAGTAAGGAGAAGTTAGGAGGGAGTTGCTTCCGAGTTGGCTAGGTGAGCGGAGCTGTGCTGCCCGCTGCCACCCTCACGCTGTCTAAACACCGACAAGGTAATGAACGCACGCGATGCCGCATTTTTGCGCGCATATGGCTTCACTCAGTACTGCAGAAGTCTCATCTGTTACACCCCCTTTTTTGCGTAATACTAGTGTCGATCGTAAATTAAAGCTCATGATGTTCACATTTTCCACTTGAAGTAAAAGTCTGAAACGCGATGATTTCTCTGTTATATAATTCTTGAGAAGCAACATCAGCCACTGTAATTTACGACAAGTTACATAAGTAATTAAAGATAATTGAGGGTCACTGTAGACCATTTTGATAGTTTTCTCTTTTGTGAAACTAAATTTAAACCTATATTATAGATGTGATATGGCATAGGTCATCCTTCTATCCATTGTAGAACTTGGAAACCCATTCAGGGAATATTCGTTCACATTTTTGTTGAACGCAGTTGGTTTTTACCATCCTGTATTAAAACATTTCCTTTTATCAATAGTGCAATTTATAAACAATGTTTTGTGAGTAGAATAAAATTTCCAGTTGTAAACTTAACTGCTTTTTCGACGTTATTTTACCAGATAACTAAAAATAGGAAAGCCTTGAACCCCTTCCACTAAATTTAGTGTTACGATTCTTTTACAGGGAGTGCAGTGGAACTGACGCTGAAATCATTAAGTATTTGGTTATATCATCGCTAGTCTCACAGAACGCTTCTGAATTCTACATGTCATGTGTGGTCTGGCGTCTCCTTACCAGCAACAGGTTCCTGGTTCAAACTTGTCAATTCCCTAAAAAACACGCTCAGAGCGTCGTTGCGCGAAAGTGGTATGGAGACACGATATAGAACAAACCGACACCACCATGAATGTTTAGAGTGCTACAGAAGAATGCTGAAGATTAGATGGGTTGATCACATAACTAATGAGTAGGGATTTAATAGGTTTCGGGAGAAGAGGAGCTTGTGGCACAACTTGACTAGAAGAAGGGATCGGTTGGTAGGACATGTTCTGAGACATCGAGGGATCACCAATTTAGTATTGGAGGGCAGCATGGAGGGTAAAAGTCGTAGAGGGAGACCAAGAGATGAATACACTAAACGGATTCAGAAGGATGTAGGTTGGATTAGGTACTGGGAGATGAAGAAGCTTGCACAGGATAGAGTAGCAAGGAGAGCTGCATCAAACCAGTCTCAGGACTGAAGACCACAACAACAACAACAACAACAACAACATTGGTTAAAACTATTTGATTACATCTAATGATGTAATTCTTCTATTTTCATTGTTGGTCATATTTCTCATGATACTTTAGAGTTAGGTAACTCACTGCCCATTAATCGAAGAACTTGCAGTGAATTAAGAGGGCAAATTGTGTTTGCTAATCAGCTGGAAACAGAAACTGGCCTTATGCAATGATCATCATATTTCGAAATGCTTATCACCATATCACTGAGATAGGAATGGTACGTCAAAATGCAGAAAAAAGTTCGATCCCACAACCTTACAGTTTCTGTCCACACACACTACTGCTGACCCACCACTACACAGGCGAAGCAGAGCGCACTTGCTGCTTATCGAGGCGCTGCTGCTGTTCGCTAATCGGCAACATAACTTTAAGTCAACGTTGTTGTTGTTGTTGTCTTCAGTCCTGAGACTGGTGTGATGCAGCTCTCCATGCTACTCTATCCTGTGCAAGCAGCTTCATCTCCCAGTACCTACTGCAATCTACATCCTTCTGAATCTGCTTAGTGTACTCGTCTCTCGGTCTCCCTCTACGATTTTTACCCTCCACGCTGCCCTCCAATGCTAAATTTGTGATCCCTTCATGCCTCAAAACATGTCCTACCAACCGATCCCTTCTTCTAGTCAAGTTGTGCCACAAACTTCTCTTCTCCCCAATCCTATTCAATACCTCCTCATTAGTTACGTGATCTATCCACCTTATTTTCAGTATTCTTCTGTAGCACCACATTTCGAAAGCTTCTATTCTCTTCTTGTCCAAACTAGTTATCGTCCATGTTTCACTTCCATACATCGCTACACTCCACACAAATACTTTCAGAAACGACTTCCTGATACATAAATCTATATTCGATGTTAACAAATTTCTCTTCTTCAGAAACGCTTTCCTTGCCATTGCCAGTCTACATTTTATATCCTCTCTACTTCGACCATCATCAGTTATTTTACTTCCTAAATAGCAAAACTCCTTTACTACTTTAAGTGTCTCATTTCCTAATCTAATTCCCTCACCATCACCCGATTTAATTTGACTACATTCCATTATCCTCGTTTTGCTTTTGTTAATTTTCATCTTATATGCTCCTTTCAAGACACTGTCCATTCCGTTCAACTGCTCTTCCAAGTCCTTTGCTGTCTCTGACAGAATTACAATGTCATCGGCGAACCTCAAAGTTTTTACTTCGTCTCCATGAATTTTAATACCTACTCCAAATTTTTCTTTTGTTTCCTTTACTGCTTGCTCAATATACAGATTGAATAACATCGGGGAGAGGCTACAACCCTGTCTCACTCCTTTCCCAACCACTGCTTCCCTTTCATGCCCCTCGACTGTTATGACTGCCATCTGGTTTCTGTACAAATTATAAATAGCCTTTCGCTCCCTGTATTTTACCCCTGCCATCTTTAGAATTTGAAAAAGAGTATTCCAGTCAACATTGTCAAAAGCTTTCTCTAAGTCTACAAATGCTAGAAACGTAGGTTTGCCTTTTCTTAATCTTTCTTCTAAGATAAGTCGTAAGGTCAGTATTGCCTCACGTGTTCCAACATTTCGACGGAATCCAAACTGATCCTCCCCGAGGTCTGCATCTACCAGTTTTTCCATTCGTCTATAAAGAATTCGCGTTAGTATATTGCAGTCGTGGCTTATTAAACTGATAGTTCGGTAATTTTCACATCTGTCAGCACCTGCTTTCTTTGGGATTGGAATTATTATATTGTTCTTGAAGTCTGAGGGTATTTCGCCTGTCTCATACATCTTGCTCACCAGATGGTAGAGTTTTGTCAGGACTGGTTGTCCCAAGGCCGTCAGTAGTTCTAATGGAATGTTGTCTACTCCGGGGGCCTTGTTTCGACTCAGGTCTTTCAGTGCTCTGTCAAACTCTTCACGCAGTATCGTATCTCCCATTTCGTCTTCATCTACATCCTCTTCCATTTCCATAATATTGTCCTCAAGTACATCGCCCTTGTATAAACCTTCTATATACTCCTTCCACCTTTCTGCCTTCCCTTCTTTGCTTAGAACTGGGCTGCCATCTGAGCTCTTGATATTCATACACGTGGTTCTCTTCTCTCCAAAGGTCTCTTTAATTTTCCTGTAGGCAGTATCTATCTTACCCCTAGTGAGATAAGCTTCTACATCCTTACATTTGTCCTCTAGCCATCCCTGTTTAGCCATTTTGCACTTCCTGTCGATCTCATTTTTGAGACGTTTGTATTCCTTTTTGCCTGCTTCATTTACTGCATTTTTATATTTTCTCCTTTCATCAATTAAATTCAATATTTCTTCTGTTACCCAAGGATTTCTAGCAGCCTTCGTCTTTGTACCTACTTTATCCTCTGCTGCCTTCACTACTACATCCCTCAGAGCTACCCATTCTTCTTCTACTGTATTTCTTTCCCCTATTCCTGTCAATTGTTCCCTTATGCTCTCTCTGAAACTCTGTACAACCTCTGGTTCTTTCAGTTTATCCAGGTCCCATCTCCTTAATTTCCCACATTTTTGCAGTTTCTTCAGCTTTAATCTACAGGTCATAAGCAATAGATTGTGGTCAGAGTCCACATCTGCCCCTGGAAATGTCTTACAACTTAAAACCTGGTTCCTAAATCTCTGTCTTACCATTATAAAATCTATCTGATACCTTTTAGTATCTCCAGGGTTCTTCCACGTATACAACCTTCTTTCATGATTCTTAAACCAAGTGTTAGCTATGATTAAGTTGTGCTCTGTGCAAAATTCTACTAGGCGGCTTCCTCTTTCATTTCTTAGCCCCAATCCATATTCACCTACTATGTTTCCTCCTTTCCCTTTTCCTACACTCGAATTCCAGTCACCCATTACTATTAAATTTTCGTCTCCCTTCACTATCTGAATAATTTCTTTTATTTCATCGTACATTTCTTCAATTTCTTCATCATCTGCAGAGCTAGTTGGCATATAAACTTGTACTACTGTAGTAGGTGTGGGCTTCGTATCTATCTTGGCCACAATAATGCGTTCACTATGCTGTTTGTAGTAGCTTACCCGCATTCCTATTTTCGTATTCATTATTAAACCTACTCCTGCATTACCCCTACTTGATTTTGTGTTTAGTAGTCACCTGACCAAAAGTCTTGTTCCTCCTGTCACCGAACTTCACTAATTCCCACTATATCTAACTTCAACCTATCCATTTCCCTTTTTAAATTTTCTAACCTACCTGCCCGATTAAGGGATCTGACGTTCCACGCTCCGATCCGTAGAACGCCAGTTTTCTTTCTCCTGATAACGACATCCTCCTGAGTAGTCCCCGCCCGGAGATCCGAATGGGGGACTATTTTACCTCCGGAATATTTTACCCAAGAGGATGCCATCATCATTTAATCATACAGTAAAGCTGCATGTCCTCGGGAAAAATTACGGCTGTAGTTTCTCCTTGCTTTCAGCCGTTCGCAGTACCAGCACAGCAACGCCGTTTTGGTTAATGTTGCAAGGCCAGATCAGTCAATCATCCAGACTGTTGCCCCTGCAACTACTGAAAAGGCTGCTGCCCCTCTTCAGGAACCACACGTTTGTCTGGCCTCTCAACAGATACCCCTCCGTTGTGGTTGCACCTACGGTACGGCCATCTGTATCGCTGAGGCACGCAAGCCTCCCCACCAACGGCAAGGTCCATGGTTCAGACGATTTTCAAAAAATATTTGTGAATTATATACAGTAACCTACCTCATGAATCAGTGTATTTATCAGTCAAAACTGGACCAATAACTCTGCAACAGTTCCTGAGATTAACTTGAATTCACGGATAAGTGCCAGTAGGTGATTTCAGTTTACATGTGGAGAGATATTGTCTGCAGTGTCGTTTCAGACACAGCTTTCGAGTAATAGTTACTACGAGTGAACGGCGCGATACATTGTCGTGTGAATCCACTTGCTTTTATAAATCGCCGACGACAGCATTTCCTAGGCCATATTGTTCGATCTGTCGTCTGCTTTATCTGACCACCAGCTCGGAAATTCCAACGCACAGCACACTGTGTCACGACGCACTGTAGCCAGTCAGACCTATATAAACCGCACGCTAGATTAATAACTTTTGGTCTGGTATGCCGTTCACCCCGAGTGTGTTTATTTTCAGGCTGTTTTCCTTCTTCATTTAGGCAAACGCCGGACGGGTTCCCAGATTTAGCCTCAGACAACCAAAAATATAAATATCATTAAATAGTAATGTTTATTCATAGACGGATGACGCAAATCACTCACCTTAATAGGTAAACATGCAACTGTGGCAATGGGAAGGCTACAAGGTCAGAGAGTTCCAAATCAGCTTTCTCCTTTCTGCCTTCGTTGAATTAAACCTAGTTGTGAACACGATGCTTTGCATCCCTCGGCGAAGAAGCCTGCCAAAGAATTGCGGCAATGAGTCTGAACAGTCCGTTACAGCACGCACTAAGTTACACAAGTAGAGTACTGTGACACGAGTTAAACATGTACATGATGAATATCTTTCTTTTATTTGTGGCACCTCAGTCAGTCTCCGATACATATTGAGTCACTCAAGCACACAGATACACATGATTCGAATACAATATCCATATTGGTAATAAACATACTGTTTACACCACGATGTGCTCCCATCATTGCCATGAGATGCCACTCCAAACAATAATTCAGTATACACTGAAGCACCAAAGAAACTGGTAAAGGCATGCGTATTCAAATACAGAGATATGTGAACAGGCAGAATACGACGCTGAGGTCGGCAACGCATATATAAGACAACAAGTCTCTGGAGCAGTTGTTAGATCTATTAATGCTGCACGTTAGCAGGTTATCAGGATTTAAGTGAGTCAGATCTCGCACGAGCGATGGGACACAGCATCTCCAAGGTACTGATGAAGTGGGGATTTTCCCGTACGACTATTTCACGATATTCCGTGAATATCAGGAATCCGACAAAACATAAAATCTCGGACATCGGTGTGGCCGGAAAAAGGGACCAACGAACACTGAAGAGAATCGTTCAACGTGACAGAAGTGCAACTTTTCCACAAATTACTGCAGATTTCAATGTGTCAGTGTTCAAAACATTTAACGAAACATTATCCATACAGCTTTCGGAATGAAGGCCCACTCTTGTACCCTTGATAACTGCACGACACAAAGTTTTATGCCTCGAATGGGCCCTTCAACACCGACATTGGACTGTTGATGAATGGAAACATGTTACCTGATCCAATTAGTCTCGTTTCAAATGTTGTCGAGCGGATGGACTTGTACGAGTTTGGGTATGATCCATGAACCGTGCATGTGAGAAAGAGACTATTCAAGGTGGTGGAGGCACTGTAATGGTATGGGGCGAGTGCAGTTGGAATGATATGGGACCCCCTGATACGTCTAAATACGACTCTCACCGGTGACACGTACCCGAGCATCCTGTCTGATCACCTGCATCCATTCATGTCCATTACGCATTCCGACGGACTTGGGCAACTACAGCAGGACAATGCAACACCCCACATGTCCAGAAGTGTTACAGAGTGACTTCAGGAAATCTCTTCTGAGGTTGAACAATCGCTTTCGCTGACCACCAAACTCCCCAGACATGAACTTTATTGAGCAAATCTGGGATGCAATGCGCTGTTCAGAAGCTATCTCCATCTCATGGCACTTTTATGGATTTATGGGCAGCCCTGCAGGTTTCATGGTGTCAATCCCCTCCAGCACTACTTCAGACATGCCACGTCGTGGCTTGGCGCAGGGGCCCTACACGATATTAGCCAGGTGTACCAGTTTCTTTGGCTGTTCAGTGTGAAACACGTAACATTCATGGCTCTAGATAACTCTCCTGCGTAACATTTCGTGTAATGAATTGCATTTAGTTGTGCAAACAATTCTTTGATCAAAAGCTGCTGCTGATCACAGATGAGTTGATCGAGACGCTGGTAATCATAATGACCGTGGCTTGTCGTCTACATCCATTCCCTCACTTCTGAAACGCACGACCACAGACCACATAACTCACGTGTACCCTGTCACCTCCGCCTTCAACAAGAGTCGACGGATTTAAATTTTCTCAGCAATGAGGAATTCAATGACAAACATGTAAATACTTGTAAATAAAACTGCCTTTTCCTGCTGCTAGTTACTTTATTTATCCCATACGCGTGTCGCCTCCTCCTGTTCTAAGGCATCATCAGTGGGACCTATAACGATACAGTTTTGTTTGTTATAGATTATCAGACAGTTCACTTCGAGATGTTTGGAAAAAAAGTAATTACTTACGATTTACTGATCTGAGTTTACTCACATGTGGTCTGGAGGTTGGCATATAATCACATGTTCGTGTTCTCGCTTTTCACACACTGTTCACCATGCTTCTCACTCTTCCTTGTGGTGGACTATTGTACTTTTGTCACTCGATACAACTATTTCGTCGTATACTGCTTTTTACAGCGTAAATATTGCGACTCCATTACGTTTTTCATCTTCTTTGGTATGTTTACCTATTTGTTGCCAACCAATTATACCGTGTGTGTGTGTGTGTGTGTGTGTGTGTGTGTGTGCGTGTGTGTGTGTGTGTGTGTGTGTGTGTGTGTGTATGAGTGGGAGAGAGAGGGGGATAGAGCCGACTGTTTTTTGGGGGAAGGGGATGAACTAGCTGTTAGCGAGTGGCTGAAATCTTTGGTAACAGTTCTTTTGACTTTTCGTTTCAATACTCTGTGGAGGGGTTCATGGGTGAGTGAGTGTATAGATGTTGGGTTCTATTATTATTACAAGGGACAGTCTTATTGTATTAATACTTTTTGCGAACTTTACTCTGTTATTTTATCTGTTAGTGTAAGTAATGGATTGCTTGGCATCTGCACTTGGTTATTCAACAGGATTTTCACCCTCTGTTTTGGTTTTCTGTATGTGGTAATTTTCTTATATAGTCAGGTTTTTTTTATTGTTTCTTCTAATTACTTTCATGTCATCTTCTCTAGTAGTTGGTTTGTGGTCATTTTCTCTTTGGTGTTCTGCAAATGTGGAGTGATTTGTCCCATATTTCCAGGCTCTCATGTGTTCCTTGTATCTGACATCAAATGTTCTCCCTGTTTGTCCTATGTATTTGCCTTCACACGTGTTACGCTGTAGCTGGTATATTCCTGCTTTCTGGTATATGTCTCTGTTTTTTGTCACTTTTGGGGTGTATTTTTGTATAGAATTGTCTGTTGTGTATGCTATGTTTATTCCCTGTCTTTGAAAATGTTAGTGATTTTATGCGTGAGTTTGTGTTTGTATGTCATTGTGTACCATTTTGTGTTTTCTTTCATCTTTTTCTGATAATCCTGTGTAGTTGTTGTGGGACTGCGTGTTTGTGTTTGGTTCTGTTATTTTACACGCACGTCGCTGTCGGACGCCATTTTGGAAAGCCGCCTCCTGCTGCTGCTTTCTGTTTGGAAATTTGTGGTAAGGTTCTGTGGGACCAAACTTCTCAGGCCATAGGTCCCTAATCTTTCACACTAATTAAACTAACTTACGCTAAGGACAACACACACGCACACACACACACACACACACACACACACACACACACACACACACACACACACACACACACACACACACACACACACACACACACATGCCCGAGGGAGGACTCGAACCTCCGACGGGGTAACCGCGCGAACCGTGACAAGGCACCTTAGACCGCACGGCCATTCCGCGCGGCCTGCTTTCTATTGCGGGTCAACGAAACCAACAGAAGATTAGCAGGAATGTTCCAAAATTCGCTCTTCACTGACGTAATCTGGCTCGGACTCTCACACAATTGAAAAAAAGGAGAAAGACGACATCAATTTTGGAATAACTATTGTAGACGTACACGTGTGGAGGCGGCATAAACGAAAATGTCACCCGCTGTGCACGTGCGTCAGTCGCTCTCTGTATCTGGTCCGGATGTAGAATGCCCTTTAGCACACAACCCAGGCTATGGCTGTCCCCGGCCCATTATCGCTTCGTCCGCCGTTATGTAAGCAGCCTAGTTGTTTCGTGCTGCAACTGCAGGACGTCCTAAGGCGTTAGTCGTTGGAGCCGTCGAAGTTAACGAGGCCGCCAGCCGCCATTACGGACTACGCAGCTCTGACTTCTGAACGCAGAGTGCACTTTCCGATCAGGCTCCCAAGTTAAGAAAGTTTCCACGGAGTTCGCCTGCCGCGTTAGAACGACAACATTCATAAAAGTTTGATGCGCAGGGTGTAATGGCACGAGAGTTCTTTCGAAGATGATGTCATCGGGCATCTTCACAGTTTTCTGTCGGGTGTCAAATCGTATTACAAAACTTGTTCTTAAATCACCGAGACCCTCGTTTCTCTATAGTGATCTGCGATCTCTCATCCAAAAATACAGCCCTGCCGTACGTCACTGTGTTTTTTCTGAGGTCAGTCATTCTGTAAGATAATTACGTCTAATGTGATTAGCTGTATCACTACAAAGCGTGACTTAAAATTGACTTGTAAAGATCAGTTTGGATTCGGTAGAAATGTTGGAACACGTGAGACAATACTGACCCTACGACTTATCTTAGAAAATAGCTTAAGGAAAGGCAAACCTACGTTTCTAGCATTTGTAGACTTAGAGAAAGCTTTTGACAATGTTGACTGGAACACTCTCTTTCAAATTCTGAAGGCTGGAGGGGTAAAATACAGGGAGCGAAAGGCTATTTACCATTTGTACAGGAACCAGATGGCAGTTATAAGAGTCGAGGGGCATGAAAGGGAAGCAGTGGTTGGGAAAGGAGTGAGACAGGGTTGTAGCCTCTCCCCGATGTTATTCAATCTGTATATTGAGCAAGCAGTAAAGGAAACAAAAGAAAAATTTGGAGTAGGTATTAAAATTCATGGAGACGAAGTAAAAACTTTGAGGTTCGCCGATGACATTGTAATTTTGTCAGAGACAGCAAAGGACTTGGAAGAGCAGTTGAACGGAATGGACAGTGTCTTGAAAGGAGCATATAAGATGAAAATTAACAAAAGCAAAACGAGGATAATGGATTGTAATCGAATTAAATCGGGTGATGGTGTAGGAATTAGATTAGGAAATGAGACACTTAAAGTAGTAAATGAGTTTTGCTATTTGGGGAGCAAAATAACTGATGATGGTCGAAATACAGAGGATATAAAACGTAGATTGGCAGTGGAAAGGAAAGCGTTTCTGAAGAAGAGAAATTTGTTAACATCGAGTATAGATTTAAGTGTCAGGAAGTTGTTTCTGAAAGTATTTGTATGGAGTGTAACCATGTATGGAAGTGAAACATGGACGATAAATAGTTTGGACAAGAAGAGAATAGAAGCTTTCGAAATGTGGTGCTACAGAAGAATGCTGAAGATTAGATGGGTAGATCATATAACTAATGAGGAGGTATTGAATAGGATTGGGGAGATGAGAAGTTTATGGCACAACTTGACAAGAAGAAGGTACCAGTTGGTAGGACATGTTCTAACGCATCAAGGAATCACAAATTTAGTATTGGAGGGCAGCGTGGAGGGTAAAAACCATACAGGGAGACCAAGAGATGAATACATTAAGCAGATTCAAAAGGATGTAGATTGCAGTAGGTACTGGGAAATGAGGAACCTTTCACAGGATAGAGTAGCATGGAGAGCTGCATCAAACCAGTCTCTGGGCTGAAGACCAAAACAACAACAAATAAAATTTATCGTTGTACGGGTGAATAAATACAACAAAAATGCAGATGATGTAGCGCATCTAAGAAGCAAAATGCTAATGTAAGAAAAAAAATAGAGTAGAGTTTCTTGTCGCATGAACACTCAGCGTGCCCGCGACATTTCGGATGGCAGAACAAGGAAGGAGCAAACAAGCATTCACTGCGGATAGACGCGACAGAAAATCGGAGATGGGTTTGTTGCATTAGTAGTCTACTTCTACATATAGACCATGCACTATTGTGTGCCTACGGTATGTTTATTTCATTATAGGTCTGTCACAAAGTTTGTTACACGGCTAACTTCACGTGTGTCGTGTAATGTAATCCTTGTCATTTCATATATCAGCACAGGCACCAGCCTTAGCGGCATACCGTTGTAATCTGGATGCAACGTTTCTGACAGCACCTAGCAGCGTATTGTTTGGCACGCGTGTGAATTCGTCCCTAATCATTCCTTCGGAGTCTCCAGATCACGCGGTTTTCTGGAGCACACTTCCTTTCTCAAATACCCTCAATCTAATGGGGTCTGCAAAAATGGTACAAATGGCTCTGAGCACTATGGGACTCACCATCTGAGGCCTAGAACCGCTCGGCCCTTGCGGCCGGCTACGCGGTTAAGAGCAACTTCGTGTAAGAACTGGTCACATAGGCAGGCAGAAGCCAGTGCAAAGCTGTAATGATGGTGTGGACCACTGGCTTTTTGGAGAAACTTCAGATGCATCTGGCACACAGGCATCGCCAAATAGCCACAACAGTGCCCACTATAGAAGAAGACAGGACAGTGCGGGGCCTGCGCGCTTCCTTTGTTGGTGCCCTATTCAGCTAAGCGTATCGATTGCTAGCCGCAAGCCAGATGCTGGTTTAAAAATTTTTGTAAAGATAAAAAGGTATTGTGCTGGTCAGAGGACAAATCTGCATTGTGAATGGAATACCAGCCGCTTTATAAAGAAATGGATTGCCGTCCCTCCATCGCCAAGCACGGAGTTTCTTGATTGTTGCATTGCGAAAAATAGTGGAAAGAAATATGAGTGTAGAACGCTAAAAAGAGGAGCTCCAGTGGGAGATCGGACGCCATTTTCCGAGAAAAGAAAGCACAGCTGCTGCTCACATTGGCTGGTATAGAAATTTTTCTCAAGAATGGAAGAGGCTTGCAAAAATGTCAACACTTCACCAAGTTGAAAAAATAAGAAATTGGCCAGTTTTTCCTGAGGAGAGATGGCAAGTCTCGTCACAAAGTTCCCTGTCACGAACAAACTTGCTGGTTGGAAGGCGAATGTGTTTTGGTGGGTTTCCCGTGAAGAAATGGAGACGGAGAGGATATTTGACACACTTCGTCTTCGGCTATTAGTATCAGGGAAATAGATACAGACACTTTGCTTTACTGCTTCAGTTGAAAAAGTAGCGATATGATTGACAGCTACTTCAATTTCACTCTGTTAGATGAAGTAGTATCGGGCTGAGAGAGAGCAGTACATTCAGGGACAGCAATTTTCTGATGGGGCTCACATCCATCACCTAAAATGCAGACATAAGTAGCAAGGCGGCGTGTGCAATCCAGTTCGCAGCAGAGGCGGAATGCGGCAACATGTTGCTGCCAAGCGAAAGGGAAATGAGAACGGTTAGGAATATGTAGTGCGTTTTATAACTTAATGGGATCGTTTTTCGTAACTGCACTGAGTAAATTGTGGCTTACTAATGATTCACGCACTGTGGATCTTCTGTACAATATTCTTTACCTGATGGACAATCGAAACAATCATTATGTCCGCATCAGAATTGTGTATTTACTTCTTTGTTCCATGAGTTAATAATCGTATCCTTGGCTTTGTAATACTTCAATCGCATCTGATTGAGCCTGTTTAGAAACTCTATATTTCAACTTCCTTTTATTTCCGATCATTCAGGATTAATATTTTGCTGTTATTAAACCATGAACTTATATTTAGGTTACTTTGGCCAACTTTTTAATTTCAGTAGCTAGATGTCTCCCAAATCACTATCTTATGACCACACCCTGGACTAATTTGTTAGGGCTATTAAACTTTTAGTTTTTCCGTTGTGCAACAACTGTTCACTCCATATTTATGTCTGTGGGGACCTACACGAACCTCTACAAGGCTCAATCGACGCAGACCAGACTAACAGCTACTAACAGGCCACGATCTCGATGGAGTCTTACAACTTTTTAAAGCCTGCACGAAGTTCTAGAAGCTATACCGCCGTCTTAAAATCACCACATAATAACCTAGAAAACAGTGGAATAATTTTGTATTTGAGTTTTATCCACTGGTAGCCTATAGTACTAAGAATGGACAATGGTAGGTCACTGTAAAGGAAATAGAGATAAAAGCAATAGCCAGCGCGTCAGTGGATGATATGTAGTCATTATTTATCGAAATAAATGACTGAATGACTTCCTATTCTAGATATTTTAAAACCATGGGTATCCCAAGTATTTAAAAACTCTGGTTATTTTCGTCTTCTGCATATCAGTTTTGATCGGAAGGTATTGCTATATCGACGTAAACAGTTTCTCGTTAGATTGTGATATAAGAAAAGTGAAGTACCTGCAGATTTCTAGTTCCGCAGAAAACAGGTGCACACATATGTGAATATTACAGGACTAAAAGTTTAATATGTCATCGTTGAATAATACGCACACAGATTATTTATAGAATGGGAAACTGGTAGGATCAGTTCGGGTTCTGAAGAAATACAGCAACGCCTGTGGCGGTACTCCTCCTACCACTACGTTAGAAGACAAGTTAAAGGCAAACTAACACTTATAGCATTTTCGGACTTAGAGAAAGATTTTAACAAAATTGAGTGAAATGCACTCTTTGAAATCCTGAAGATAGCAGGGATAGAATACAGGGAGCAGAAGGATGTATACAGTTTGTAGGGTAATCAGCATGCAGTCATAAGAAGCAAAGTAAATGAAAGAGAAGCAGTAGATAGTTGTTTGGTTAATTTTGGGGAGGAGACCAAACAGCATGGCCATCGGTCTAGTTTCTTTGAAAGAAACCAACCGACATTTGCCTGAAGCGATTTAGGGAGCTCACGGAAAACCTTAATCATGATGGCCGGACACGGGTTTGAAACGTTGTCCTCGAGAATGCGAGTCCAGTGTGCTAACCATTGCGCCACCTCGCTGGGTGAGAAGCAATAGTTAGGAAGGAAGCGTGACAGGGTTGTAGCCAACCACCGATGTTATTCAATGGGTACACTGAGAAAGCAGCAAAGGGAAACAAATCGAAGTAGGAATTTAAATTCAGGGAGAAGAAATGAGATCTCTGAAGTTTGCCAATGACATTATTATTCTGTCAGAGACAGCAAAGGACTTGGAGAAGCTTTCGCATGGAATGGATGGTGTCTTGAAAAGAGATTATAAGATGAGCATCAACAGAAATGAAACAAGACTAATGGAAACTAATCGAATCAAATCAGGCGCTGTTGAGGCAATCAGAGTACGAAATGAGATACTGAAAGCGCTCTGCTGCTTAGCTAGCGAAGTAATCGATGATGGCTCGAAGTAGAAAGGACGTAAAATACAAACTGACTGTAGAAAGGAAAATCATTTCTGAAAAAGACGAATTTGTCAACATAGAATATAAATTTAATGTTAACATGTCTTTTCTGAAGGCATTTTCTGAAGTGTAGTCTTGTTAAGAAGTGAAACATGGACGATACACGTTTCAGACAAAAGATATTTGGTGCTATATAAGAATTCTGAAGATTACGTGGGTAGATCATGGACATAGCGAGACGGAGAGAATAGAAATTCGTTCCACAATTAGGCTTCAAAAAGGGATCGGTTGATAGAACATACTCTGAAACATCAACTGATTGTCAATGTGTGTGTGTGGGGAGGATGCACTGGTGCGTGGTGGGAGGGGAGGATTGTAGGGGAAGATGAAGAGATGAATACAGTAAGCCGATTCAAATGGATGTCGGATGCAGTACTTATTATGGGATGCGCAGGACAGAGTAGCGTGGAGAGCTATATTAAACCAGTCTTAGGACTGAATGAAAGAACAACAGTATGTTTCCATGAAGCCATTAATTGTTATAGATGTTGTAAAAGTAAACTAGAGGAGTCCCTAAAGGAAAACAAGGGAAAGGATATGTAGAATGTAGTTTTAAATCATATATGTTAAAGATCTCGTCTCAGTTTCTATAAAATCTATTTTCATGTTACCACGTGTTCTACTTGAAAAGTCCCTTTTTCTGCAGACTCATTCAAGGTAACAGAAAACTGGTTGGTCTAAAAGTAACAAAATACTGTGAAATACGCTCCTGGAAATTGAAATAACAATACCGTGAATTCATAATCCCAGGAAGGGGAAACTTTAGCGACACATTCCTGGGGTCAGATACATCACATGATCACACTGACAGAACCACAGGCACATAGACACAGGCAACAGAGCATGCACAATGTCGGCACTAGTACAGTGTATATCCACCTTTCGCAGCAATGCAGGCTGCTATTCTCCCATGGAGACGATCGTAGAGATGCTGGATGTAGTCCTGTGGAACGGCTTGCCATGCCATTTCCACCTGGCACCTCAGTTGGACCAGCGTTCGTGCTGGACGTGCAGACCGCGTGAGACGACGCTTCATCCAGTCCCAAACATGCTCAATGGGGGACAGATCCGGAGATCTTGCTGGCCAGGGTAGTTGACTTACACCTTCTAGAGCACGTTGGGTGGCACGGGATACATGCGGACGTGCAGTGTCCTGTTAGAACAGCAAGTTCCCTTGCCGGTCTAGGAACGGTAGAACGATGGGTTCGATGACGGTTTGGATGTAGCGTGCGCTATTCAGTGTCCCCTCGACGATCACCAGAGGTGTACGGCCAGTGTAGGAGATCGCTCCCCACACCATGATGCCGGGTGTTGGCCCTGTGTGCCTCGGTCGTATGCAGTCCTGATTGTGGCGCTCACCTGCACGGCGCCAAACACGCATACGACCATCATTGGCACCAAGGCAGAAGCGACTCTCATCGCTGAAGACGACACGTCTCCATTCGTCCCTCCATTCACGCCTGTCGCGACACCACTGGAGGCGGGCTGCACGATGTTGGGGCGTGAGCGGAAGACGGCCTAACGGTGTGCGGGACCGTAGCCCAGCTTCATGGAGACGGTTGCGAATGGTCCTCGCCGATACCCCAGGAGCAACAGTGTCCCTAATTTGCTGGGAAGTGGCGGTGCGGTCCCCTACGGCACTGCGTAGGATCCTACGGTCTTGGCGTGCATCCGTGCGTCGCTGCGGTCCGGTCCCAGGTCGACGGGCACGTGCACCTTCCGCCGACCACTGGCGACAACATCGATGTACTGTGGAGACCTCACGCCCCACGTGTTGAGCAATTCGGCGGTACGTCCACCCGGCCTCCCGCATGCCCACTATACGCCCTCGCTCAAAGTCCGTCAACTGCACATACGGTTCACGTCCACGCTGTCGCGGCATGCTACCAGTGTTAAAGACTGCGATGGAACTCCGTATGCCACGGCAAACTGGCTGACACTGACGGCGGTGGTGCACAAATGCTGCGCAGCTAGCGCCATTCGACGGCCAACACCGCGGTTCCTGGTGTGTCCGCTGTGCCGTGCGTGTGATCATTGCTTGTACAGCCCTCTCGCAGTGTCCGGAGCAAGTATGGTGGGTCTGACACACCGGTGTCAATGTGTTCTTTTTTCCATTTCCAGGAGTGTATTTTATTAATTTTTTCTTACCAAAATTATGAATTAATGTAAATGTAATAATTTCGGGTCGTTTGGTTTTCGCCTTCCTTTTTAAAAATGCGCTGTTAGAGCAACGGGTATAGTACACCATTCATACTTAATGACTGCTAGGAATGTAATATCTGTAAGTTCAATAGGTTTCTCACAAGTGCAGTAAATACTTAATGTAAAATTAATATGAAGCACGCAGGGAAACAAGCATCTCATAGCGGTTCCCTCGTTTTTCACGGGAGTGTAACATTGTATGGAAGTGTGGTAATACAGTAAGATGCTGAAGATTAGGTGGGTAGATCATGTAACCAATATGAAAGTTTCAAATAGAATTGCGGAGAAAAGAAATTTGTGACATATTGACTAAAAGAAGAGATCAGCTGATAGGACTCATTGTGTGACATCAACGGATCACGAATTTAATACTGAAGATAAGTGTGGTGGATAAAAACCGTAGAGGGGGACCAAGAGATGAATACAGTAAGCGGGCTCAAACGGATGTAGATTTCAGTAGTTATTCGGAGATGACGACGCCTGCACAGGATAGAGTAGCGTGGAGAGCTACATGAAACTAGCATTCAGCCTGAAGACAGTGATGTGATGTACGCCATCGATATCACGGCAGGCAGTCCCTGCCGAGAGTTTGGCAGTAGCTCATGTGACTGCCCTGCCAATCCGCGTCCGGCTCCAAGACACGCCGTCCGCAACACGCGCCGCTAACGCCACCACGTAGCCGGCTGTGCGTTCGTAGTTTTCTGCCGATGCATTCGAAGCATGAGGAGTTATTGTATGCGATGAACCCTCCTGTTTCACGGAACTGTCTGGACTATAATTGGACTTGTTGAATTCAAGTTAACCATTTGAACACCAGTGCTTTTGCCTGAAACCACCATATTATTAACTTCTTTAAGTACGAGTGCCGTTTGCTTGAAACCATCGATCCTATTGGAAGGCAGAGACATCTAGTGGTACACAGGGATACGTCTAAGACTGCTGTGCATTGCACCAGTCACAAAGTTCAATGCAACAATTGGCGCGGAGATTGTGCTACGTAATTGTCGGAGACCGAAAAGTGAACCACCGAAGCAAAATGTACTTTTGATAAAAATCTACTAAATTTCAAACCAAGTTTTGCTTGTTGTTGACGACTGTATTTTGCTTTAGACATCGCGAGTTCATGGAAGTGCCGAGATATGGAATTGTGTCTAGGAAAATTGCAAAAATGCTTTCAATGCTTCTCTTGGAATGATCGGGATAGAAAATTGTATGTGTCAGTGGTTCAAAAATGAAACCACAAATTTGAAACAATGGACTGTTTACTTTTTGCCAATTTCTTCTAGCATTGGTTGTTCACTAAGACAATAAATATTAATTTTGTGAAAAATTATAAAGTGGTATTCCCAATTGAAATGCCCCTTTAAAATAATGTATTGTTTATCTTTCGCTAATTTCTTAATGTATTCGTTTTGTCCTACGACCGTGAAGGTAAATTTTGTGAAAAAATTGAAACTAAATCTTTTTTAAAGTTATTGGGACTCGAAGGATTAAATGTCCTTATACAAGCACTAATCGGCCGACAGCCAAATGGAGCGTGTGTAGATGTTTCGAAGCACCTACGAACTTTCCTTGTCAGTATACTGTGTGCAGAGGACTACAAGAGGACTGACCCGATCCCCACCCAGCACCACCTCATCCAACAAATTGTGTCGTGTGTAGTGTTGTCGTCCAATCGCCAGACAAAGTTTGTCTCCTTGCCACTGAGTGCATGATTAAATGCCGCTGTATAAAGTGCCAGGGACACAAATCTTTCACAGAGGTTCTGAAGAACTTTAGAGATTTTTGTGGGACACGTCGTGAAAGGAGTACAGCAATAAAGATGCGAGAAATGAAGCACTTGCTTCACTTGTAACGAATTCGTAATGATCTAAAATTAAAATGCAAACAGATCTCGAATCATTTCCCACATGTATCGGAAGTAAAAGCTAAATACAGCAATGTATACAATCAATAGACGTTTATTCGAAGAAAAAAAAATGAATTAGAATGGCTTCAAAGTTATAACAAAATTCCAGCGTGTATCTAAGCCTTCTGCTAAGTGTGGGAAATTTTAAGAGTTCTAACAGTTGCAGAATGCTTCGTTCCATAAATATTTGTTGTTTTATTTATTAGATGATGTGTGCTACCACCATTTGTAGTTTTTCTTCTCCTCACTTGAAAAGAGTTTATTAAACTTGATTAAGGATCTTTTATGCTACACGCGTAGATAAATTAATAAATTTTACTTGAACATGTTTGGTTTTATTTATTTTGCTTTACCTTGATGTGGTTCTTTAGACACCTACAACGCATGCTGCAGGTTTCAGGAATCATTTTAGACAGTAATTATGGGGATACAACAACATTGAATTTGAGATCTGTTACACGTCTACCATTGGGTAGAAACAGTAATGTAGCTACTAATCTCTCTTTGTAACTTACAATGAGGTGACAAAATTCGCCGGCTTGAGTGGCCGAGCGGTTCTAGGCGCTACAGTCTGGAGCTGCGCGACCGCTACGGTCACAGGTTCGAATCCTGCCTCGAGCATGGATGTGTTTGATGTCCTTAGGTTAGTTAGGTTTAAGTAGTTTTAAGTTCTAGGGGACTGATGGCCTCAGAAGTTAAGTCCCATAGTGCTCAGAGTCATTTGACAAAATTCATGGGACACCTCCTAACATCGTCTTGGACCTCTTTTTTCCCGGCGTAGTGCAGCAACTCGTAGTGGCGTGCACTCATCAAGTCGTTGGAAGTCACCTGCAGAAATACTCCGTCATTCTGCCTCTACAGCCACACGTAATTGCAAAAGTGTGACCTGAACAGGATTTTGTGCTCCAACTGACTTCTCGGTTATGCGGAAAAAATGGTCGACGAGATTGTTGTCGGGCGACCTGGGTGGCCAAAACGTTCTCTCAAGCTGTCCAGATTGTTCTACCAACCTATTGCGAACAGTTATGGCTCGGAGACATGACGCACTGTCATACAAAAAAATTACATCGTTATTTGAAGTCACTTACAAATTTTTTCCAAGTAGCCGAACATAACCACTTCCAGTCAGTGATAGGTTTTGTTGGACTTGAGGACCCAGTCTATTTCATGTAATCACAGCTTACCATTGTGGAGCTATCACCAGCTTCCACAGTATCTGTTGACAATGTGAGTCCATCACTTCATGGGGTCTGCGCCACATCCGAACACTACCATCAGCTCTTACCAATGAAATCTGGTCCAACTGACCTGATCACGTACCAAAGAGAGGCGCTGCAGCCGATGTAGTCCTGTTAGGAATGGCACTCAGTCGGTCGTCGGCTACCATAGTCCATTAGCACCAAATTTCGCCGCACCGTCCTAACGGATACGTTCGTCGTACGTCACACATTGATTTCTGTGGTTATTTCACGCAGTGTTGCTCGTCTGTTAGCACAGACAACTCTACGCAAACGCAGCTGCTCTGCGTCGTTAAGAGAAAGGCCATCGACTACTGCGTTGACCGTGGCGAGAGGCAAAGCCTGAAATGTGGTATTTTCGATACACTCTTGACGCAGTGGATCTCGAAATATTGAATTCCCTCAAGATTTCCGAAATGGAATGTCCCATGTTTGTAACTCCTACTGCCATTCCGCGTTGAAAGTCTGATAATTCCCGGCGTGCGGCCATAAACACGTAGGAAACATTTTCACTTGAATCACTTGGGTATAAATGACAGCTCCGCCAATTCACAACCTTTTTATGCCTTGTGTACGCGAAACTAGCGCCATCTGTATATGTACATACCGCTATCTCATTACTTTTGTCTTCCTACTGTATGGCCTTCCTCACCACTGTACTCTTCTTCTGTAAGAACGTTTTGACGCTCAGCAGCTCCAAAATCTAAAAACGTGTGTGAATTACTAAGTGACCAAACTGATGAGATCATCGGACCCTAGACTTACACACTACTTAAACTCACTTACGCTAAGAACAACACACACATCGCGCGGCACTTAAATCTACACTACTGGCCATTAAAATTGCTAAACCAAGAGGAAATGCAGATGGTAAACGGGTATTCATTGGTCAAATATGTTATACTAGAACTGACATGTGATTACCCAGAACAACCACCTCTGGCCGTAATAACGGCATTGAGTCAAACAGATCTTGGATGGCGTGTATAGGTACAGCTGCCCATACAGCTTCAAAACAATACCACAGTTCATCAAGAGCAGTGACTGGTGTACTGTGACGAGCCAGTTGCTCGGTCACCATTGACCAGACGTTTTCAGTTGGTGAGAGATCTGGAGAATGTGTTAGCCAGGGCAGCAGTCGAACATTTTCTGTATCCAGAAAGGCCCGTACAGGACCTGCAACATGCAGTTGTGCATTATCCTGCTGAAGTTTAGGGTTTCGTAGGGATCGAATGAATGGTACAGCCACGGGTCTTAATACATCTGAAATGTAACTTCCACTGTTCAAAGTTCCGTCAAAGCGAACAAAAGGTGACCGAGACGAGTAACCAATTGCACCCCATACCATCACGCCGGGTGATACGCCACTATAGCGATGATGAATATACTCCTCCAATGTCGTTCACCGCGATGTCGCCAAACACGGATGTGACCATCCTGATGCTGTAAACAGAACCTTGATTCATCCGAAAAAATGATTGTGGCATTCGTGCTCCCAGGTTCGTCGTTGAGTACACCATCGCAGGCGCTCCTGTCTGTGATGCAGCGTCAAGGGTTACCGCACCCATAGTCTCCGAGCTGTTAGTCCATGCTGCTGCAAATTTCGTCGAAGTGTTCTTGCAAACGTCCCCATGTGTTGACTCAGGCATCGAGACGTGGCTGCATGATCCGTTACAGCCATGCGGATAAGATGCCTGTCATCTCTACTGCTAGTGATACGAGGCCATTGGGATCCAGCACGGCGTTCCGTATTACCCTCCTGAACCCACCGAATCCGTATGCTACTAACAGTCATTGGATCTCGACCAACGCGAGCAGCAACGTCGCGATACGATAAACCGCAATCGCGGTAGGCTACAATCCGACATTTATCAAAGTGGGAAACGTGATGGTACGCATTTCTCCTGCTTACACGAGGAATCACAAAAATGTTTCACCAGGCAACGCCGGTCAACTGCTGTTTGTGTATGAGAAATCGGTTGGAAACTTTCCTCGTGTTGTGTGAATGCTCTGAAAAGCTATTCATTTGTACATCTCAGCATCTTCTTCCTGCCGGTTAAATTTGGCGCCTGTAACACGTCATCTTCGTGGCGCAGCAATTTTAATGGCCAGTAGTGTATCTTTCATCTATGATTACATAATTATAAGAATCATCGGTTCCCAGCTTCTGAAGTAACAGGGAGTAGGTTAATTTCTTTCTTTTAATTAGCTATTTCTTTTCCCATATCTTTCTCTCAGCTTTTTTCCCCTCTAAAATAGCCAAGTTAAACGCCAGGTTTTGTTTCTGTGTGAAAAACTGAGTGAATGTAAGATAAACAAATCACAACAAGGCATCGCTGTAATTGCTGACTACATTCGGTCGGGCCATATGAAGGCCTGTAAATTGGTGTGTGTGTGTGTGTGTGTGTGTGTGTGTGTGTGTGTGTGTGTGTGTGTGTGTGTGTAGGATAGGGATAGCCGATATCACTGAAACAACCGCTTTTCGGTTACAATGTTTTCTTTTATAGCCATTTTAACCGGAGTGTTGAAACTGCTCAAAATAACGAGGTTTTTGTATTCCTATTATTTCGTGTAACAAACGTAGAAATCGAAAAAAAGATTGAAAAATTTTGACTCGCTCAGTTTCGAGATCATCGAATCAAAATATTAAATGAAATAGGCAACTTAGTCCGTTCGTCGTTTGCTTTCTCCAAAAGTGATGAATAACTGACTACTGCATAAGTCACCAGTATTCTCATATGAATGTAATTGTTTTGAAACTCGGCTCAAAAGTCACTCTATAATCGGGTATGATACCACCATATGGAAATTGTGAATAGTTAGTGCTAAATGGTGAAAAATGAGGTTGAAAAACTATTTTTCGTGCCCATTTTTTAAGGGCTACAAGCAGTTAAGGGCATGTCATGTACACAAGCAACACATCAGCTGGTTTCTATGTCTATTGTACTTTATAAATGAACTGTTAAGTTTTAGATGGCTCTGAGCACTTTGGGACTTAACATCTCAGGTCATCGGTCCCCCAGAACTTAGAGAACTACTTAAACCTAACTAACCTAAGGACGTCACACACATTCATGCCCGAGGCAGGATTCGAACCTGCAACCGTAGCAGCAGCACGGTTCCGGACTGAAGCGCCTGGAACCGCTCTGCCATAACGCCCGGCTGTTAAGTTTTAAGTTCTCTCCTTATATTATGTCGCAAATTTGGCTGCAAGGTCTTCGGGCCAAAAGTCAAAATAAATAAATAAAAAGAAGGTCACAAGTGTGTTGTGTTGTTGTTTCGATTCTTAAACATTTAAAGCAAATGGAACATTGTACGTCAATGATACTGCACTGTGGTGCCATTCTGTTATACGAGTTTTGTCCAGCAATGAAAGTGAGAAACTACCATGCAGACCGGATGGGGAAACTCTAGCCCACTGTATGTACACGCGTATCATCTAACAGGCCACGTCACATGGTAACAGGTACGAGTCCATTATTGTCTTAGCAACGTTGCTCCAATTCGTATCCAATATGTTCGCTGCTCGTTTCTAACGGCATTGTTATTAAAATAGCACTGGTCACTTTTCGCATTTTCTGCAGTAACGCAATATTTCATCAAAGCAATGGAAATTTAACAAGCACAAATTACTCGTTGCTTAAAAAAGGTTTATTTTAAAACGAGAAAATGTAGTACTGCTGCTATGGCTAATTTATAATTCGATTTTTTAGTCGGTTATTAGTAAAAAATAGACACACCTGCTATAATCGTGACCAGACATACTGAGAAATACCGGTTATTCAGACTAGAATAGCGATATCTGTTTTTCCCATCACTAGTGTAGGGGCCTTAAATATACCAGAGTTACGTGCATATCATATATGCTGTAAGGTGGCTATAATTTCGCACCTTATAAGCATTCATCCACATACTTTGCCATGATCTACAAACACAATTAGGTATCACGTGATAGGTTGTACATCGTATATATGAATATATAAATTGTCACGTACGTCCTGTAAATAACTGTTAACGCTTATTGCATGAAAGGTGACGGAGTGTCTTTATTATGAAAACGGCGTAATGAATGATTACCTATACTAGTAGAGGTGTGTTGGTCCTACTTAAACACAGGGAATAGCAAGAGGGACTTCTTAGCACCTAAGCACTGGAGCACAATAGAGTCGCGACCGGGCCGTTTGTAGCCGAACCGGAAGGATTGTATTTCCGAAACGCTGAAAATCTTGGACGCAGGTGAGAGGAACGAAGAAGTGGCACCTCGGAAACCACACAGGCTGGGTTATTTCCAAGGAGTTTTACTCAGAAGAGTACCATTGTACGAGTATAGGTATTTCCTCGAAAACTTTCCACGCTGCACGACAAAAGACTAAAATATGGTTGGGTGGCGTTCGGAAGAATCTGTAGAGAGCGAGAATCTTCCGTAGTTTCGGGAATATGATTCGTTTTCGGAATTACGAGGTTGAGGGGCCAAGCCTTGCTGGGAAGCCAGCGCTGGAGAGACTTGGTACTCTATAGTGAGTGCCCGTGTGTGACAGTCAGTCGTCCAATAGCAGCTTTGTTGGCACAGGCGAACTTGCTGTCCTTGCTCTCAGGAGGGTTTATAATTAGAACAGTTAGGCCCTGTACTGTTGTGAACATATACGAGTCTGGACTTCACCTGCAGGTTGCAAGTCGTCGTTGAGTATGCAGCGTTCAGTAACTGAGAGCACCTCTTCTGCCTATAATTACGTTGAGACATTATCTGAACTCCGTCCTTGTGGCTGGGAGTTCGCGTTTCTCGTCTGTAGAAGACAGAGAGGAGCAGACAGTATTAGAGTCTATTAGTCAGAGGACCACCTTCTGCCGTCCTAGTGTTTTATTTTGTGGCTGGAAATCTTCCATCGTCGCAGACGAGTATGAGAACCATGACTTCAACGCACCGGACCCTGTACACACAGTGATATCGCAAACTGCTTCGGTGTATTAGGGCTGTGATCACGTTGGTTTATTTCGACTGAGGTGCCACACCACCGTAGATCATCTTTGAAAGTAGTGCCTTCTGGTGTTTGGTACGTAGAGGATGTCAGTCATTCCGCGTTATTGATACTAGGTCGCGCAGTCATAGTAAGGTACAGAGTTGGGCAATTGATTAGCAATTTTACTTAGGAAATGCAAATTTTATAATATAAAGATTTTTTTTAAAATCTACAATAAAAATATAAGCAGGAACAACGTTTATCATTTAGTACTTTTAGTTGCCTTAATTATTCATTCATGTTTAGGTTGAAATTTATATGTTCAAGTCCATTAAGAGATCCTAAGATCTGCTTCAGGGCGTAGTCGGACAGTGACAAATCTTCATTGTAACGTTTATTATTTTCCGTTGCGCACATTCAGTTTACACCCGCCTGGAGCAGCATCTTGGAATGCTTCACTTTATTTTTTCTCTGTCTTCCAGCATCCACCTATTCCTCGGCCTCCACCACTGAGCCGACCCACCACACAAGAAGAAGAGAACAGCTTATTGGTACACATTTCCCAGACAGAGCCGGCCGCCTTTGTCTGGGTGTTACGGTTTTCCGGAGCATTATTGTGCTCAGAGCCGCGGCCTCGAGGGCCGTGCTCGCAGGGCGCCGTAATGAGAAGTGACGCCGGGTGCAGCAACTCATTTCCCGCGGTGAGCCGGACGTGGTTCCGCCGCAGCCGCCCCCAGACTCCACTTAATTACTTCGTGCTGCGCCGGAGGCCTAATGGTGCGATACCTGCGCGGCCAAACTCATTACGGGCATCATCAGCCGGCGCCACGCGACGGGACTCCGCTAAACCGCAGACTACTCCGCACTCGCGTCTCGCAGAGAGCAACTCGGTCCCTCGACTAGTGCTGGGCCAGCTGTACATCAAACGGGCCTGCCGTTTCAAACGAGTGTCATTCAGCGCGAACAGTTTTCTTTTTGAAACTTCCTGGCAGATTAAAATTGTGTGCCCGACCGGGACTCGAACTCGGGACCTTTGCCTATCGCGGGCAAGTGCTCTACCATCTTTTTTTTTATCTCATTTTGTTCGTTATTGTTCGTTTCAATTGTTCGTGGCGGACGTCACCTGACGCCCGCTGAAGTTCGTTATTGATCCATTGACTCAGTTTTTTTTATTCCAGAGGGCAGCTAACCCTCTGACCGAACACGCTGAACTACCGTGCCGGCTTATTTGAACCAAGGACCTCTCGTTCTGCAGCTGTTCACGCTAACCACGGAACCACGGCGCTCCTGAACCATCTGAGCTACCGAAGCACGCCTCATGCCCGGTCCTCACAGCTTTACTTCTGCCAGTATCTCGTCTCCTACCTTCCAAACTTTCTTTTTACTTTGATTCAACCTGTCCTGCGAAGAGAGACTCTTATAATCATGAGCAATTATCCGTACTTCACAATCTTACTACTCACTCAATATTACTGTCGAAGACCTGAAAGCTCTGTCAGATTCTTTCCAAGCTAACAGTTCACTCGGGTACTGTAGGTGCTTGCTCAGATACACATCGCAAGTTCTTTTCCACTCACTTCACTTCTAAAGCTTTTCGTTCCTTCTTGCGCAAGAAATGAGCTGCGGCTGTCCCTCTTACGTATTCACTCACATTTTATATCTCAAAGGTTCACAAAATTGTTAAGGCTTCCGTGGCCAGTTGTTGACAAACTGTCTATTGGCTTGTGTCTTGGTCTCCTCCGTCGACCTTCATCTGATGATTTTACTGGCGTTTCGACAGCACGAGTGCCTGGCATTGTCGAAGCTTCACCCTCGATTGCCGGTGGTGAACTGGAGCTGAGTTCGCGCCCGCAGACTATATGTACCCGGCGCTCCAACGTCCGAGGGCTTCTTCCCGGTCATTTCCTGTGCGGTTCTCCTCTTGCTACCTGCTACGGTCGTTCGCTGCAGTATGGGGAGCAGGATCCGTTTACCTTAAGGCTTTCCTCTTTCTTGTTCAAACTGTTCGCGTGTTTTTGTATTTCTACAGCTTCTCTGAACAAGCGCGTGTGATGGTGCTTGTCTACAGTCAGAACTTCCGTGTCTGCGAATTTTATTACGTGGTCGGTCTCATTCAGTGCGTGCTCTGCCACGGCCGATTTCTCCACCTGTCCCAACCTACAATGTCGCTTATGCACTTTGATCCTGGTGTAAATGGATCGTCCAGTCATTCCGACATAAACTTTTCCGCATGTGCATGGTATACGGTATATTCCTGACATTACAAGTAGGTCTCTTTTCTCCTTCGCCGATCTAAGACACTCTTTGATCTTCCTCGTCGGTTTGAACATCGTCATTACACCATGTTTGCGCAATATACGGCCGATTCTGTCCGTCACTCTGGGAATGTATGGCAGAAAGGCCGTACCCGACATTTCATTTTCTGGTTCCTTACTTCGCCGAGTGTTTGGCTCTGTTGCACTTCTAATACAATTTGTGGAGTACCCATTGCTCCTCAGAACACTTTCTAGGTGTTGCATTTCGCGTCTGAGGTGCTGCGGCTCACATATTCGTCCTAATCTCGTTACTAGCTTATTAATCATGCCTCTTTTCAGGCTCGGGTGGTGGTTTGATTGTTTGTGCAGGTATCGGTCCCTTTGTGTCGGTTTTCGATACACGCTGTGTTCCAGGTTTTCGCCATCCTTTGTAAGCAGCACATCTAGAAATGGCTGTTTTTTGTCCTTTTCTACTTCCATGGTAAATTTTATGTTGGCATGGAGGCTGTTCAAATGTCTTAGGAAGTCACCGACCTGTTCTTCACCATGGCTCCACACATCGAAAGTATCATCGACGTATCTGTACCACACCTTAGGTTTCCAAGTTGCCAAGTCCAGTGGCTGTGCTTCGAAATGTTCCAAGAAGATGTTGGCCACCACTGGACTAAGAGGACTACCCATGTGATGTCTTGCGCGAAAACGGAACCGATGTGCTCCAGAGCGTCACTGAATGGCACTTTCGTGAACAAAGAAGCAGCATCAGAGCTGACCAGGCTGCAGTTTGGTGTAAGTTTTACTTTCTTCAGCTACTCAATGAAATGTCCTGAGTCCTTTATGTATGTGTCGGTCTTCCCCACGTGCGGCTGGAGCAGAGAGCCAAGTGTTTTGCCAGTTTATACGTCGGCGAGCCAGGAGCGCTGACAATCGGTCTAGTGGAACGTCGTTCTTATGGATCTTAGGTAATGAGACCGACCACGTAATAAAATTCATCGACATGGAAGTTCTGGCTGTAGAGAAGCACTATCACACCCGCTTGTTCAGAGAAAGTGTAGAAATACAAAAACAAGCGAACAGCTTGAACAAGAAAGAGGAAAGCCTTACGGTAAAGGAATCCTAGCTTCCCGTACTGCAGCGAAAGACCGTCGCAGGTAGCAAGAGGAGAACCGCACCGGAAATGACCGCGGAGAAGCCCTCAGACGTTTGCGCGACACCTACATACAGTCTGCGGCCGCGAGCTCGGCTCCACCACCGGGAATGGAGGGTGAAGCTTTGGCAGTGCCAGCCACTCGTGCTGTCGAAACGTCAGTAACATCATCAGATGAACGTCGGCCGAAGAACCAGAGACTGAAGCCAATAGACAGTTTGTCTCAAAGGTTTGCACCACACTAGTAATGCTTACTATCATAATTACATTATCCGGTCACATTAATGTGACCGCCTGTCAAAAGCCTGAATACCACCTTTCGCATCACGAATTGCTGTGAAATGAACAGTATGGGTCGACCGGGGTGGCCGAGCGGTTCTAGACGCTACAGTCTGGAACCGCGCGACCTCTACGGTCGCAGGTTCGAATCCTGCCGCGGGCATGGATGAGTGTGATGTCCTTAGGTTAGCTAGGTTCCAGGGGACTAATGACGTCAGAAGATAAGTCCCACAGTGCTCAGAGCCATTTGAACCATTTTTGAGCAGGGTGAGAATCTGTGAGGTTTGGGAGTCACTGACAGGGACATGGAACCACGCTGAAACCATTCCCGTGGACAGCTACGGTAAGTTACTCAGTTGAGCACCCAAGGCCAGAGCAGCCCAATCGAGGTGGTTCCATAGACTATCGAGTTTGTTGAAATCTGAGTTTAGTTACCAGGGGAGTAGGGTAAACTCATCCTGGTGTCTTCAAATAACTCACGTGCAGTATGGGTTGTGTGACAGGTTGCACCTTCCTGCTAGTACATACCATGCTGCTGACGAAAAAAAAAATGTATGCAGGAGTGAACATGGTTCCCAGCAGTAGAAGCATTGATCCATTGAGCCTTCCAGAAAGTCAATATCATCCAGAAAATGCAACGAAAACATTTCCCAGACCGTAAGGCCTCATCCTCCTACCTGGAGCCTTCAGGCTATTATTGCAGGGTCTTTGCTTTCAGTCGTTTCACGGCTTACAAGTCAACAGTCATCTGTCCGATGGAGCCTACATCGAGATTCACCTGAAAAGGCCATCTGTCGCCACTCATTGGACTTCCATTTAAGGTACTGGAGTTAAAAAACCAGCTTTCATCGCCGATGAACAGTAGTCAGCATAGTTGCATGAACCAAGTGCCTGTTGCTGAGACCCATATGCAGGATCGTTCCATGAACGATCTTTGAGTAGTGTTGCCCTGCTTCATCTAAGCAGTCCATTGCTCAACGACTGCACTCCTATTCGCCTGTACACATCTCCCCAGCCATCGCTGGGTGGCTCGAGAACAGCTCACAGACTTAGCCGTTTTGAAAATGCTTCCACTCTTGGGCCGAAAGCCAAAGATCATGTCGTTTTGGTCGTCAAATAAATCGTTCCATGTCCTCATTACGACAACGATTCACTCTATTCTCTTTCCCCCTCCCCCCTCCCCGATACACTTTATGTATTTTCCACTAATTGTGGTGCCTTCCGTCTGTGAGTGGTTATGGCACGTCGACGTTGATATAGGTAGTGGTCACATTAATTTAATGGACCGTGTATTACGACCTGCCGTTATACACTCACTGAGAGAAAAGCAAAGCGTCCAGAGAACATCACTGGATGTCAGTGTACCTTCATAGACGTTTAGATGCAATGACTGTAGATACACTTCTGTGTGACAAGTAGAATGGCCCCCATAATGCATTAATATTGTTCATGTTTAGTTTTTTGCCAGCGCTGGTGAGACATGTAATTGGCGTGAACAGTGCCATTGTGAAAGATACGGAGATACCACGTACTCCTGTGACACACTATCAGCACCTGGTAGATTTCGAATGAGTCCTTGTGATCGGTCCCCATTTGCCTGCTACTTGAATCATGCAATATCTAGAGTAGTGAGGCATTCAGACGTCACAGTGGCCCAATGTTGGACCACATAGGAATTTGAGAACTGACATGTTCGTCGTCTAGGTCCCAGTCGACCACAGCTGACTACCACAAGGGACGATCGCCGTGTTATACATCAAGCACATTGTTACCTCGTCGCATCCGCTCCTGTCATCTGAGAACTCCTAACGGATTCCCTGCAACACAACATATTGTGACAATCCACGTCATTGTTTGGAGGTTATCAGCAGGCAGATTAGGGAATTACTGTCTACCATATACGCTGTCACTGACACAACTGAAACGGCTGTGTTTGAACGGATTTCGTTAACAGGAATCATGGATCGCTAACGAATATTGTTGCACTGTAATCTGCAATGAACCACGGTTCTTCACTAGGTTGGGTGATGATCGATGGCGAATATGGTGACAACATGGGGAGAGGTATAGCAATGTTATTCCAGGTGACATAGTGTGCAGGGCCATGGACTGTTACTTCAGTTCACGCCTGGTTGTGAATGAGGGAATTCTGACAGTACAACAGTATGTCACGAACATCTTAAGTTCTCATATATAACCTCTAATGAAGGAGTATGGTGGTACTATTATTCAACAGTACACCTCGTCTATGTGTGGAACTTGTCTATTAACTGTATGAATCATGTCGAGGTACTTCCAGGGCCAGATATGCACCGACAGAACATGTGTTGGACTAGCTAGGACGTCCGTTTTATTGCAGTGCCTTGAACTATGATATCAACGACCAGCTGCAGTTGTGAGACAGCTTTCCCCAGGATAGCATATAACAGTTTTGCGATCCCTCTCAAAACTAACCAGTGCAAGTGTCCTGGTCAAAAGTGTGCAACTTCGTAATCGTGGTTTCACACTGTCAAATCCTTTGTAAACTTGACTTGATATTTTAATCACTGAAATAACGTTGCATACTCATTAAGCATGTGAAGTTTCATTTCGTTTCCTTTGATAGAGGAAAAGTTACTCTCTCACCGATTTTTCTGCATATGGAAAATTATTAAATATTTTATTAACGCCTGGCGCACGGAAGACATCGATAGAGCCTGGTAAGGCACTAAATGCATGAGGTATTTTAGTTCTTAGCTCATAGAAACGGCATGTTGGGAGTTGAAAGCAATTGGTGGCGAGCCCATCCCTCAGTAAATCTTGCCAGGCAGGCCCACAGCAGTACAGGGCAGACAGGGCAGCCCCTCATCGAGACAGGTCTCCAGCAGAACAATGCTGAGCTACCTGCCGTTGTGCCAGCAAAAGCCAAGGCTGGGGGCAATGGACTGAAGAAACACATCTAAAAAGTTCAGTTGTAAACTGGGCATTGCTGATGGTGCGAGTAGGCCAGTGAACCACTTCCCCAGCCGCCTTGGTTGTATGAGAAAAAACCGGCGTCTGAGAAACGTTTGGAGGTACAATCTTTACTACACCCCATAGCTGGGACTAATAAACTCCAAGGCACAGGCGATGTAGATAAAGATCTATAAGATTGTATCTGTTCGCTTGTTCCTGTGGGAAGCGATACAACTTTGGAGAAAATCATCTTCCCTCTCCACGAAAACTTAAAAAAGCTAGTAATTGGTGGTTTCTTTTTTTCCAGAGACGCAAGTTTCTTAACTCTTCCCCAGGTTCGACATGAGTTTGTGCTGTCGTGTGGAAGGGGAGATTTAGCGCCTCTACAGCCCTGTGACTGGCTCAAGACGGGGTGAAGGCTGTATCGTTCGCGCACTTTTCAGGAAAACGGTATTTTTTGTTTTTCGGAAGAGGTACGAAGCACTTAGGTGCGGGACTTTGGTCTGGTAAGCATTTCTAGTCGAACCTCTGGCATGTGTGGTTGGTACTTGGGACCTGTCCTAAGACTGACTTCACTTGCAAGTAGTTTAGACTGGGGAGCCTGAGGTGAAGTTCTTACTGTACTGGCAGTGTGACTTTAAACGTCTCTGACTACTCATATGCTGAGGTCACACTTATTCGTTTTTGGGTTACCAGTGTTGACGTTTGGTATCCTTGTGCACTCTGTCATATAAGTGAGCCAAATTGGTCCTTGATACGACCATCAAACGGATGAGTCACACACTGATATCTACCGTGATTTCAGGGCTCTGGTAGATAGTGAATTGAGATCAGTCTGCCTGATCGCTAGACCGTGAGATTTTTGCATTTCTTTCGAGGCCGCGATCGATTCACAGGTGCCGCCTCGCGTCTCACCTCCACCGCACACATCTCGCCAGCCGCAAGTTACATCGCCATATGAAGGGTAACGTACTGCTGCTCCGGCATTGTCAGGGCATACAGATCTCAGTCGGAAATTGCTCTCAGCTGCACCTTTGCCATGAAACTACAGTATATTTGATCAATCAAAGGCTGCTCAGCGTCAGATCAATTCAGATTGAGTTATCCATGTTGCTAGTGCCAGAGTACTTGACTCACTTCTGCTAACCAGAATCCTAGTCCATTGTAGTCTTAAACTACCTGTTAGTTGTTTAAAGTATTCAACAATAACTTGTTTAGCATGATTTGAGTCTAGTTAAAAAAAACATTCCTTCATTCTCAACTATTTGTTTAGTCCCCACAGAGTTACCTTTCACCTTTATGGGTTCTTCAGTTTTTTTCGTTTTCAGACAGTGTACTTTGTGAAACTTCCTGGCAGATTAAAACTGTGTGCCCGACCGAGACTCGAACTCGGGACCTTTGCCTTTCGCGGGCGAGTGCTCTACCATCTGAGCTACCAAAGCACGACTCACGCCCGGTACTCACAGCTTTACTTCTGCCAGTGTCTGGTCTCCTACCTTCCAAACTTTACAGAAGCTCTCCTGTGAACCTAGCAGAACAAGCACTCCTGAAAGAAAGGATATAGCGGAGACATGGCTTAACCACAGCCGGGGGATGTTTCCAGAATGAAATTTTCACTCTGCAGCGGAGTGTGCGCTGATATGAAACGTCCTGGCAGATTAAAACTGTGCGCCCGACCGAGACTCGAACTCGGGACCTTTGTCTTTGGCGGGCAATTGCTCTACCATCTGAGCTACCAAAGCACGACTCACGCCCGGTACTCACAGCCCACCCTGGCAGAAGTAAAGCTGTGAGTACCGGGCGTAAGTCGTGCTTTGGTAGCTCAGATGGTAGAGCCAAAGGCAAAGGTCCCAATTCGAGTCTCGGTCGGGCACACAGTTTTAATCTGCCAGGAAGTTTCATATCAGCGCACACTCCGCTGCAGAGTGAAAATTTCATTCTAGTGTACTTTGTGTTAAGCTCAAATGTTGGACAAAATATGGTAACCGTGATTGTAGCTCAGTGCAATGAAGTTCACACTAAATTCGCAAATAAAGATGAAGCCGCAAGAGGTACAGGTATGCTGGAATGGAGGCTGTGGGACGGGGTACAGGGCAGCTCATGGTTGCAGAGAGACGCAGCTGCAATCTCTAAACATTTAATTTTCCTTTGCCTCCGGCGGTACATGTGTCCGCCAACTTGCTCACTTCGCATTCCGCACACTCGGTAGTTTAGCAGCGAGGAACCCTACCCCAGCAGCAAACTCGTCGTCGACGGCTGTGTGCGAGCCTCTGCCGCCAAGTTGCATTCGCACCACGCTGAATTCCTCCCCGTGACGGCGGGCGTGCACCTCTGCTTCGCCTCTTGTACAGCAAGCTTACTTGCCTCATTATTTTGTCGCAATTCACAAGTATGCTCGTTCATCTCCCTTATCCTATCTGCGAATTCCTCCACCGTTTCTCCCTGCCACTTTAGCATCATACTCAACCCCTCCCGAAACTATAGTGAGCTACTCTGTTACTTGTAACACTGCAACTACCCTTCCTTCAACTGAACAAACTCTGTCGCCTTTCTCAAGGCCTCAGAACGCCTCACATACATCTTATCTTCTCCCGGTAACCGCAGCTTAGCCGCGCGCAACAACTTATTATCGGTCCCACCATTCATCCCAGCTGACGTCTCTAGGTCCTCTACAAAAGAGCATCTTCTGATGCTCTACCCAAAAATGGCTCAGTCAGCCTTGCGGTAACCTGATCTATCTCCTGCCGTGGCACATGAGGCAACAACAATTGATAACTGATTACTTAAGTGCATATTATTCACTGTTAACTGAGCTACCTTTTCCAATAAAATCTGCACCGCCTCAGGTTCCAATATGCCCTCCGTCACTGATTCTGATATCTAGCTGATTTCACACTTCAACATCCCAAATCACACAACCACAAAAAGAGAAACTCCGCCTGGGGTCATGCCATTACTCTTCACATTTACTATAGTAAACTACTCAAATACAACATAGAAGAAAACAACCTTGGTTCCTACGTCTTAGCAGCTATACTCGAAACACTGATTCGTATTGTCGCCGAAAAGACGAAAAATAAATACTCTAGTGCCTCAAACTCAGTACAAGGAACACTGTACCACACAAGCGGCTCGTAGTGAAATTGCGTGCTTATAGAATATCGTCTCAGTTATGTAACTGGATTTGTGATTTCCTGTCAGAGAGGTCACAGTTCGTAGTAACTGACGGAAAGTCATCGAGTAAAACAGAAGTGATATCTGGCGTTCCCCAAGGTAGTGTTATAGGCCCTTTGCTGTTCCTGATCTATATAAACGATTTGGGGGACAATCTGAGCAGCCGTCTTCGGTTGTTTGCAGATGACGCTGTCCTTTATCAACTAATAAAGTCATTAGAAGATCAAAACAAACTGCAAAACGATTTAGAAAAGATACCTGGGTGGTGCGAAAAGTGGCGGTTGACACTAAATAATCCACATGAGTGCTAAACGGAATTCGTTAAACTTCGGTTTCACGATAAACCGGTCGAATCTGAAAGCCGTAAATTCACGTAAATACCTAGGTATTACAATTACGAACAACTTAAATTGGAAAGAACCCATAGAAAATGTTGTGGGGAAGGCTAACCAAAGGCTGCGTTTTTTTGGCAGGACACTTAGAAAATGTACAGACCTACTAAGGAGACTGCCTACGCTACGCCTGTTCGTCCTCTTTTAGAATACTGCTGCGCGGTGTGGGATCCTTACCAGATAGGACTGACGGAGTACATCGAAAAAGTGGAAAGAAAGGCAGCACGGTTTGTATTAATGGGAAATACGGGAGACAGTGTCACAGAAATTATATACGATTTGGGCTGGAAATAATTAAAAGAAATGCGGTTTTCGTTACGGCGGAATCTTCTCAAGAAATTTCAATCACCAACTTTCTCCTCCGAATGAGAAAATATTTAGTTGACACCGACCTACATAGGGAGGAACGATCACGACGATAAAATAAGGGAAATCAGAGCTCGTACGGAAAGATAATAGGGTTTCATTCTTTCCGTACGCTATACGAGATTGGAATATTAGAGAATTGTGAAGGTGGTTCGATGAACCCCCTGCCCGGCACTTAAATGTTATATGCTCAGTATCCATGTAAATGTAGATGAAGATGAATGGCTGACATATTACATCTACATACATACTCCGCAATCCACCATACGGTGAGTGGCGGATGGTACCTCGTACCACAGCTAGCATCTTCTCTCCCTGTTCCACTCTCAAAGATAACGAGGGAAAAATGACTGCCTATATGCCTCTGTACGAGCCCTAATCTCTTATCTTTGTGGCCTTTTTGCGAAAAATAAGTTGGTGGCAGTAAAATTTTACTGCAGTCAGCCTCAAATGCTGGTTCTCTAAATTTCCTTAGTAGCGATTCACGAAAAGAATGTCTCCTTTCCTCCAGAGACTCCCACACGAGTTCCTGAAGCATTTCCGTAACACTCGAGCGATGGTCATACCTACCGTGAATCAACGGGTTCAAATGGTTCAAATGGCTCTAAGCACTATGAGACTTAACATCAGAGGTCATGAGTCCCCTAGACTTAGAACTACTTAAACCTATCCAACGTAAGGACATCACACACATCCATGCCCGAGGCAGGATTCGAACCTGCGGCCGTAGCAGCAGTGCCGTTCCGGCTGAAGCGCCTTGAACCGCTCGGCCACAGCGGCCGGCTGAACAGGTTCCTCACACTACAAATCTCACTACGGTTCACAACAAAACAATACTTAAATGCTTTCGGTACCCTTCCTTAATAACCAGCTCACCGCGATATAAAAAAAAAGACACCACATATTTAACTCTGCACTTCCAAATACCTCCTAAACATTCGACAGCAAAAGTGTTCATCACTCACCACAACCTGCGACTGATGTATCCATATTATGTGCGCAGTGGATCCCAGCGCCACACTGCAAAGACAACGCTCGCTACTTCGACACCTAATGAAGTGGCGAGAAGTACATCGATGCAGGAGTGGTGGCTGTGGGAAGAGGCGCAGAGCAACTCACAGCTGCAGAGAGGCGCTGCGTGCAGCCTGTAAGCACTTCCATTGCCCGTCGTCCCTCTCACGTCGATTTCCGCTTGCTCGGCAGTTTGGTCGCTCTGCTTTGCTGAGGACGCAGCCTCGTTGCCCGTGGCCCAGTTGCTACAGCCGCAGCGCGGCACGCTACCCCATCAGCGAACTCTTCGATGTCGGCCGTACGCCGGTCTCGGGTGAAAAGTCGCACTAGCGCAACGCCGACCCGCTCCCCGCGATGGTGGAAGGCGGATGCTGGTGGGTGGGTGTCCTCTGCAACAGTTGGGGTGCGATCGACCACCCATGCCTCCTGCAGGACTCGACTGTGCTGCTGGAAGACCTGGTCTGTCCGCTGCTGGCTGGCTACGAATTCCTTGAGAACTCACAGGGTTCTTGCGACAGACTGCAGCTGTGGTCTCCCGCCAGTGCAACACAGCACCGTCGTGACACTAAAGATACTGGTACTACGAGGGGCGTTTGAAAAGTCGGAGCAAACATAAAAACTACTTACGTGTTTGGGGTAAACCTTTTTTTTATTTTTCGACATAGTCCCTTTGAGGCTTATACACTTCATCCAACGCTGTTCTAATTTGTTGATCCCTTCCGAATAATAGGAATTGTCCAAGTCTGCAAAACAGCTATTAGTTGCTGCAATCACCTCCTCGTTTGAATAAAATCTTTGTCCCGCCAGCCATTTCTTCAAATTGGGGAACAAATAGTAATCCGAGAGAGCCAAGTCTGGAGAATAGCAGGGATATGAAACGAGCTGGAGTCCTATTTCCATTAATTTGCGACCAAAACTCCTGAGGTGTGTGCTGGTGCATTTCCGTGACGGAAAAGGACTTCTTTGCGGTCCAATCGCCGGAGTTTTTCTTGCAGCTCGGTTTTCAAACGGTCCAATAACGATGAATAATATTCACCTGTAATAGTTTTACCTTTTTCCAGATAGTCTATGAGGATTATCCCTTGCGAATACCAAAAGACCGTCACCATAACCTTTTGGGCCGAAGGAATGGTCTTCGCCATTTTTGGTTCAGATTCTCCCTTGGTAACCCATTGCTTACAATGTTCTTTGGTCTCAGAAGTATAGTAATGTATCCATGTATCATCCACAGTGACGGAAAGACGCTTAAAGTCCTGCGAATTCTTCCTAAACAGCTGCAAACCATCCTTGCAACACTTCACACGATTCCGTTTTTGGTCAAGCGTGAGTAATCTTGAAAACCATCTTGCGGATAGCTTTCTCATGTCCAAATGTTTATGCAACATATTATGTACCCTTTCAATTGAGATCCCCACGGCACTAGCAATCTCACGCACCTTAACTCTTCTGTCATCCATCATGGATTATATCAATGATTTCTGAAGTCGTAACCTCCACAGGGCGTCCAGAACGTTCAGCATCACTTGTGCCCATATGGCCATTCCGAAATTTTTGAAACCACTTATAAACTATTCTAATCGGAGGTGCAGAGTCACTGTAATGTTTTTCAAGCTTCTCTTTAGTCTCCTGAGGCGATTTGCCTTGCATAAAGTAATGTTTAATCACCACACGAAATTCTTTCTCGTCCATTTTTTGACAATCACTCGACTTCCTAGATTCAGATGAATGCCAAACACAAAGAAATAGACCAATATGGCTGAAACTTGGTGTGCGCTCCTTCCAAACATGCAACTAACTAACCATGACCTCGATACGCGCCGGTAGTGCCATCTCTCGGACTTTAGACGGAGTTTTCAAACGCCCCTCGTACTTGACTGATATTTTTTACACTCGGCAGTGCGCATATGTTTTCGTGAATGCGTCTCTTCGAGGTAAGTTCTGAGAGAAATTAGATTAGCGCCAGTGCGCTGGTTTCGATGGCGGTTTGCAGCAAGAGTTACTCGCAGTCCACCTGAGCATGCCGTTTCGGCATTCTTTGCGTCCATATCGGCTAAACCTACTTTGCTACTTCACGTTATTATCAACAATCCCGCACCTCATACACAGGTACGACTGCAATCCATAGCCGCCAGTTGACGCTGAAACTACATTATGCGGTGACGTCGCTACAAAGGATTAATGTGCAGTATTGACATTGTTTAGCAACTTAAACGAAAATTACTCCTTATTATAAAGATCTACGTCGTGAACAGATGCGAGCTCACGATATTATGATTGAATGCAAGCCCCTCTGGCGCCACATTCTATCCTTTTCCGCCTGTGTCATCAACTCGAATTGATGCTGTCTGTTCTCTACCACGAACCAGTCAGAAGGCAGCATTTGCTTCTCTTCCAACTGCGGGGATTTTAAAACCAACTGATGGGGTGCCTAAAAGTTGATGCTATGTGCGCTTTCTAGTAATCGTCTCCCGTCTACAATTATTGATACCGATGAGCTCTAGGTCATCGGGTTCCATGTAGGCTAGTCCATGTTGTAAAAATTTTCAAATGTGTGTGAAACCTTATGGGACTTAACTGCTAAGGTCATCAGTCCCTAAGCTTACACCCTACTTAACCTAAATTATCCTAAGGACAAACACACACACCCATGCCCAAGGGAGGACTCAAATCTCCGCCGGGAGCAGCCGTACAGTCCGTGAAATCCATGTTGTATCATGTTGTACAACTCTGTGTTTGTAATGAATGTTGTAACCTCTCTTTAGGGAGTGGTTATACAGAAACGAGTATTAGATTAAATTCTGTAATACGAAATGGCCTAAGAGCCAGAAAACAGTAGTAGTATTTCGAAGTAATAGTTAGTTAAAATTTTACAAAGAGTAGATATTCGAAATAGAGTAACGCAAAGTATTACAAAGGGAATCCAAGGAAGACATAACAGAGCTGGGTTTTGTTTTGAATGTACTATATAAACCAATGCGCAGCATTCTTAGGTGTCTTGTGTTTTTGTTTTTAGCAGTGGCGAGTGCGTGCGCAGTTTTTCCGTGGTAGTGGAATTTTGGGATTAGAAGCCTAATTAAATTCCATTCTTAGAACTGGATTAGACATTGGAGTGGTGGAGAAGAGATTATTTTGGGATAAATTCAGAGACGGAGTCAATTAGCGGTGATTGGGTGTCCCAACATTGATATTCAAATGAATGGTGATTGTACGTGTTAAACGAAACGCCACGATCGTATACTTACGACTGTGAAGAGATTTATTGACTATACGGAAACATTTATGTTGAATTAGGACTTTATTCGCTGTAGGCGAATTATTAAAGAGTATTGGGACCGAAAATAGTTTGGACCCTATCACACTAGTATCTTTGTCGCTCGTTGTCAACGTGATTCCGCTAATAAACGAGAGGTGAAAAATAGTGCCCGTTAAAAGTTTAAACTTGTGCTGAACAGACATTGAAAGGATTCGAACCCATAATTGATATCTCGTCGTGAGAATTGAGTAGCTTAGACATTGTAAGGCCCAGAGATATATTTATAATTTATCGGATATTAATGGCAAAGGACAGTTTCATGGCAAAGTATGTTTTTGGTAATAGGTACTCGAAGGAATGTAGTCCAAAAATGGCTCTGAGCACTATGGGACATAACATCTGTGGTCATCAGTCCCCTAGAACTTGGAACTACTTAAATCTAACCAACCTAAGGACATCACACACATCCATACCCGAGGCAGGATTCGAACCTGCGACCGTAGCGGTCACGCGGTTCCAGACTGAAGCCCCTAGAACCGCACGGCCACTCCGGCCGGTGAAGGAATGTAGTACTGACTGACTGTTATCATACTGAAAGAATACACATTAGGACCAACTCTCCTTTCATTGATCCACAAGTGCCATCTCTCATTAATTTAAGAACAGAGATTTACGAGACATTCCCAGTGTTTACTAAATTCCATAATCAACTAGTACATACACAATAATATCTGTGAACATTCGAGGATTATTGAAGGCAGCTGATAAACCTTTTTTCAGACAGATTTAATACGATTCAACGAATGCTACAGACTGCTAAAGTAACTAAATCAAATTACGGAGCGAAACAAATAAGTAAAAACAGATAGAACTCAATTGATATCTTACTCCAGAGAAATAAAAATAAAAACAAAACTGTCTTTGGATCCGTCGTGGTTGAAAGTGTATGAAATATTTCTGGAAAAACGCGATCAATTTTCAACCGCTAGTTCCACGATTAGATTCAGAGATTTTATATGCCCGACCCACACGGCAGGGAATAGTTATTAACTAACCGGCAAAATATATACAGGGTGGTCCATTGTTCGTTACCGGGCCAAATATCTCACGAAATAAGCGTCAAACGAAAAAAACTACAAAGAACGAAACTCGTCTACCTTGAAGGGGGAAACCAGATGGTGCTGCCATAGGTCAAACGGATATCAACTGCGTTTTTTAAAAATAGGAACCTCCATTTTTTATTACATATTCGTGTAGGATGTAAAGAAATATGAATGTTTTAGTTTCGCCTTGTGATAGATGGCGCTGTAATAGTCACAAATGTATAAGTACGTGGTATCACGTAACATTTCGCCAGTGCGGACAGTATTTGCTTCGTGATACATTACACGTGTTAAAATGGACCGTTTACCAATTGCGGAAAAGGTCGATATCGTGTTGATGTATGGCTATTGTGATCAAAATGCCCAACGGGCGTGTGCTATGTATGCTGCTCGGTATCCTGGATGACTTCGTCCAAGTGTCCGGAACGATCGCCGGATAGTTACGTTATTTAAGGAACCACGAAGTGTTTAGCCACATGTGAAACGTCAACCACAACCTGCAACAAATGGTGATGCCAAAGTAGGTGTTTTAGCTGCCGTCGTGACTAATCCGCACATCAGTAGCGGACAAATTGAGCGAGAATCGGGAATCTCAAAAACGTCGCTGTCGAGAATGCTACATCAACATCGACTGCGCCCATACCATATTTCTATGCACCAGGAGTTGCATGGCAACGACTTTGAACGTCGTGTACAGTTCTGCCACTGGGCACAAGAAAAATTACGGGACGATGACAGATTTTTTGCACGCGTTCTATTTAGCGACGAAGCGTCATTCACCAGCAGCGGTAACGTAAACCGGCATAATATGCACAACTGGGCAACGGAAAATTCACGATGTCTGCGACAAGTGGAACATCAGCGACCTTGGCGGGTTAATGTATGGTGCGGCATTATGGGAGGAAGGATAATTGGCCCCCATTTTATTGATGGCAGTCTAACTGGTGCAATGTAAGCTGATTTTCTACGTAATGTTCAACCGATGTTATTACAAGATGTTTCACTGCATCACTGAATGGTGAAGTACTTACAACATGATGGATGTCCGGCACATAGCTTGCATGCTGTTGAAGCGGTATTGAATAGCATATGTCATGACAAGTGGATTGGTCGTCGAAGCGGTATTGAACAGTATATTTCATGACAGGTGGATTGGTCGTCGAAGCACCATACCATGGCCCGCACGTTCACCGGATATGACGTCCCTGGATTTCTTTCTGTGGGGGAAGTTGAAGGATATGTGCTGTCGTGATCCAACATGGGTCAGTGCATTGTCAGTACATGTGCGAACATTGCGGAAGGCGAACTACTCGCTGTTGAGAGGAATGTCGTTACACGTATTGCCAAATGCATTGAGATTGACGGACATCTTTTGAGCATTTATTGCATTAAAGTGGTATTTACAGGTAATCACGCTGTAACGACATGCGTTCTCAGAAATAATAAGTTCGCAAAGGTACATGTATCACATTGGAAGAACCGAAATAAAATGTTCAAATGTATCTACGTTCTGTATTTTAATTTAGAAAACCGACCAGTTACCAACTGTTCGTCTAAAATTGTGAACTATATGTTTGTGACTATTACAGCGCCATCAGTCACAAAGCGAAAAAAGTGGTCCGACTAAAACATTAATATTTCTTTACGTACTACACGAATATATAATAAAAAATGTGAGTTCCTATTTTAAAAAACGCAGTTGATATCGGTTTGACCTATGGCAGCGCCATCTAGCCGGCCAACCGTAGCGCCATCTGGTTTCCCCCTTCAAGCTAGACAAGTTTCGTTCTTCGTAGTTTTTTCGTTGACGTTTAATTCGTGACATATTTGGCCCGGTCACGTTCAATGGACCACCCTGTGTACCCTGTATACACAAACTTTTGAGATTAGCTCCGCTGCCGGGGGAGGGGTGGTGGTGGAGAGGGGAGGAGGGGGGGGGGGGGTGGAGAAGCGATAGCTGTGCAGTCGCGTTGACGGTGGGTGTGCGGGCATAATGCCCAAAACTAAAATATAAAAGTGAAATTTCTCGATCATCACTCCTTACTTCTCAATTCAATTGAATTTGTGGGTAGGGCTAGTTAGCCACAAATGTTACGTGATTCGACTATAATTTATTTTGCTTCTTTGACCGGATCCGCTTCCGGATACCGCGATCATCAGTTATCATAAAACAGAAATAGGGCTCGTTGTAGCACTCTCCTTCATTCACTACCTGGCCTTGTCCTCGTTGTATATATTACAGTCTTGTATTACCCCATCGCCCCCTTCATCCACTATGTGTGCATCTGCTCCTTCCCGTCCCTCTGTCATTCTCCTCCTTTCCCCTCTCTGAGTGTCCATTTCCTCTTACGCCCTTCTCTCTCCATGTTATCAGCCCCACACAAATAGGAGGCAAGTGATTCATACCCCCACAGTATTTCTGTCCAGATCGTAACTAGTAATTGTATCAAATTTGACTGAAATCGTTGCAGGAGTTAAGCGTGAGCCCACATACGCAATTGTCAAATATATTTCACATGTATTTAACATATTCACTTGTATTTGTACTTCACCTGTATTTCTAACGAATTTCGCCTTGTAGTTTCATTTTCACGCAGTTCAATGGTTATGTCATCACATTTCCTGATCTATAAGTAGTACAATGATATAATTTTGCTTGTACACTCACTAGTATACGTGAATTGTCTACAAAAAACGTCGCCAACGTAATTGGTAATAAAGAAGCAATAAATTAAAACGTGGGAGTTGTTCTACATGAACTGCGAAAATTTTTGCCTTTCATTACTTTGTGGGGTTGCCTGCGAGAAAAAGATTTGTAAAGGTGTTTAATTACGTGTGAGGTTTGTTGTAAGTCACTAAATGCTCTCATTCTCAAGTACTGGATGAATAAATTCCCGGTATTCCCCCGTCAGAGGCTACACTACTACTTCACCGCCAGCCCCTCCTCTTTCGTAGGTAGGTGGTTCTTCACCCCACAGCAATTCTTCCAGACAGGAAGTGATAAGTGGTGTACCAAAATTGGATGAAATAGGTCAAGTAGTTTAGCGTATGTACAACAAACAAACATATATACTTGATACTTGCAACCATTTTTATAAAATGTCTTTTTCGAATTTCGTAGACATTCTGTTGTTAGCATGTTTCCATTCTGGTAAGTCAACATCATAACTAAAAATCCAGTACCTTGTTGATTTTAAGTAACACCAATGAATGCTATTCGACGACTTGACAATTATTTTCGTGTCTAGGTACTACCTCAGATAATGACTCAGAAGTCGATATTTTTTCTGAATGTTTTGATGCAACCCCTCACGAAATCCTCTCCTGTACCAGTCTCTTCATCTCAGTATAACATTTACAACCTACGTCCTCAGTTGTCTGTAGAATGTATTACAATCTCTGTCTTCCCTTAGAGATTTTACCATGTTCGATTCCGTTCGTTTCCGGTTTTCCCAAAGTCCGTGGTCAGCACAACTCCCTGCTCGAAATCTACATTCTCGAAAGTTTCTTCCTCAGATTAATGACGATGCTTGATACTTTAGTCGAGTTGGCGTGAGATGATCCCTGACATTCGCAGTAGGCTGCGAGCGCATCTAAGCCGGCCGACCTGGGACAGTGGTGTCCTTAGGTTAGTTACATTTAAGTAGCTCTAAGTTCTAGGGGACTGATGACCTCAGAAGTTAAGTCCCATAGTGCTCAGAACCATTTGAACCATTTTTGGTCCTCTTACACCCTCTCCACTGTAGCAGACCTCTTTCCGCTAGGGATGACGTCGTTGTCTGCGCATGTCTGCTCCTTACACCCTCCTTGCATAGTACATCATATGTTATTTTATTTCCAGAGTGATAGAATTCCTTAACGCCACCTGTTCCATGGTACCAAATTATAATATTAATTATACCACTAATCTCATTTCTGCTGCTCTTCATTAATTTTGTATTCCTTTCTTTTTTCCCAGTCCGTACTGGAAGCTCGTTAAACCTTCCCATTTAACAAATATTGCAATTATTTTACTTCTTAGTTTCGCTGTGTATAGTACTGAGACATTGAAAGCGGATTTTATTTGAAAAAGAGATTACTAAGATTTGGTCAGTTGGACAAAAATATAAAATGACCGACATGTTGTAAATTTAGTTTTCGAGAGAAATGAGACAATTATTTTTGGAACGTCGTTACAGCTCATTAGTATTTTCTATTGAGTAGCTTTTAATATTTAATAGTGAGTGAGTCCTGGTAAAAATTGCTGTTTTGAAGAGCGCGCCGCAGCGCGTAGTGTGAAGCAGTCACCATCCGTTTCTGGCGGTGGCGCCGCTGTAGCAATCGCAGCTTTGGTGTCTCCCTCTGGTGGGAAAGGGAAAAAGTTGCCTGTTCACGTGCATTTAAGGGGCGCTATGAGCTCGCCAGTCGGTGTCTGCCTCTCGTTCGTATTTGTTAGGCAGTAAGAGAACTCGGCGAGTGGTCGCCCGGTCGGGGCTCAGTTCCTGCATCTGAGTCTGTGCGTTAGGCCGCCAGTCTGCTCGAGTTTGCTCAGGCAATAGTCACTGGCGATTGGATCGATCGGTTAGCCGGTCGCGCACTGAGACACAAGAGATTTGTCCGTCTTGAGCGACGGCGCATGTGAGGTCGCCACGTGAGTCCAGTGGGCCGCGGCGTATAGCGAGGGATAATGACTTCGCGGTCGACACGAGAGCTACAGAAGTCAACCCACGACATCAGTCTGGCCGGTGGGAGCTGCGACGCCGTGAGACGGGAGTTGGACGCGCCTTCCTGCGTCTGTTGAAGCGGCTGACTGCGGACGGTTCGAGAGAGCGGTTTTTTTTTTTTTTTTTGGGGGGGGGGGGGGGGGGGGGGTACTGCGCCAGGTCTTCTGGAGAAATCGCAGTTTATTAGAAGTTAAGTGATTCGTGATATGTTGTTTGACTTACTCTTGTCAAATTCTACTTGTTTTGGGGTCGTCCCACCATTCTTCTCCGTTTTCCCACCCGCGGGAAGGTGGTTGTTTATAAATTGGGTGGTTCGTTTTTCCCTTGTATAGTAGGGGCGGGTTAGAGCAACCTGCGTTTCGGGTTGTTCGGTAATATCCCTATCAATCTACCGTACGTTAGTAGCTGCCTCTGTCATGTTTGTAGCCGGCCGCAGTGGTCTCGCGGTTCTAGGTGCTCAGTCCGGAACCGTGCGACTGCTACGGTCGCAGGTTCGAATCCTGCCGCGGGCATGGATGTGTGTGATGTCCTTAGGTTAGTTAGGTTTAAGTAGTTCTAAGTTCAAGGGACTAATGACCACAGCAGTTGAGTCCCATAGTGCTCAGAGCCATTTGAACCATTTTTTGTCATGTTTGTCGGATTTGGTGTGTTAACGAATTTATTGCTTGGAGTGTAACGGCCTAATACCTGAAATATGTTTTGGTCTTTGGAAACTTTGATATTGTTGCCTGTGATCTTTAGAGGCAGTATCTGTGTACTGTAGAGCATCTTAACGATTGTTTGGCCAACCTTGTAGAATTTTATATAAGATTTATTTCATGGGCTTTTATTTAAATGATCATTTTAGTATCTAAAGTTGCCACCCTTTCACCGTAAGACTTTTCTTAGAAGTTAAAATGAAGTTGCACCTTCGGTGGCAAGGTCAATATTTTAATCGTTAGCCTTTTGCACCATTTCCATCTCTAATACGGAAGGTGCATAGTTTGTGTGCTTGTGTAAATTGTTAAAACACTTAGTTTAAAGTTATCGGGTGTGTTGCAGATTTGCACCAGAATAGTCTTTCAGAGGCTGTTGTGAGTGGTCGTAACTACGGCCGTGTCAAAAGGGAGTGGCAAGGTTCTCTTCCCGAAAGCTCCTAAAGTCAAAACTTGTTTCTTTCTGCTTCGGAATAAATTTTACGTTTGATATTTAGAGCGTACTTTCTGATTATAATTTTAAATCTGTTTCTTTTAAAAAATGATTTTATGCACCATTAAAGTGAATAAAATTCCCATTTGTGAAAAGGAATTTGGTTATGATTTCATCAGTTACTCCCTGGCAACTACTTTCATGCTTACATGGTGTGATTAAATGTGTTAATGTTCTTGATGTATCGCTAGTAAATAAAATAAATTCTTAAGAATATTCTTTGAAAATAAATCATGGTTCAGTGAGTCACATTAACAGCTACCGGAAATATTTGGAAAATATTTGATAACCTGTTTAATATACCTTCATTTCACCTTCTTCCAGATGAACTGTAACAAAACCTTCACTGAATAACGTGCGTGTAGCTTGTTTCTGTAACCACATTGAATTTAGAGAAATGTACTTAATGTTAGTGCCAAGAGTACGACACCACTGCCATGTAATCATCGCATATCGGGACTGAAACAGACTCTCAAAAGCTCAGCCTTAACGTAGTAATAGTAATTTTTTATCTTTAACACTTATATTTGACTGTCTACGGACAACAGTTCCCAACAGTAAAAAACGGGACAGACTATTTTCACAATCAGTTAACATACACACGTAAAAAAAGTTTTCCATTACCTTGGTTCTGAGAGTTCCGGAAACTGTACAGAAAACTTTAATAGAGATCAACATAAAAATTATTTCCATCCTTTTTTTCTCTCATGAAAGCCACACATTGCTTGTTGTACCACCATACAGCGAGACCTTCGGAGATGGTGGTCCAGGTTTCTGTACACCCCAGTACCTCTAATATACAGTAGAACGTCCTCTTGCATTGATGCATGCCTGTATTCATCGTAGCATACTATCTACAAGTTCATCAAGGCACTGTTCGTCCACATTGTCCCATTCCTCAACAGCGATTCGGCAAGGTTAGTGGGCCACGTCGTCCATAAACAACCTTTTTCAGTCCATCCCAGGAATGTTCGATAGGGTTCATGTCTGGAGAACATGGTGGCCACTATAGTCGAACGATGTCGTTATCCTGGAGGAAGTCATTCACAAAAGGTGTACAATTAGAGCGCGAACTGTCGTCCATGAAGAAGAATGCCTCGCCAGTATGCTACCGATATAGTCGCACTGTCTATCGGAGGATGACATTCACGTATCGTACAGCCGTTACAGCGCTTTCCATGACCACCAGCGGCGTACGTCGGCCCCACATAATGCCACCCCGAAAGAGCAGGAAACCTGCAGCTTGCTGTCCTCGCTGGACTATGTGTCTAAGGCCTTCAGCCTGATCAAGTTGCCTCCAAACATGTCTCTGACGATTGTGTGGTTGAAGGCATATGTGACACTCATCGGTGAAGAGAACGTGATACCAGTCCTGAGCGGTCCATCTGTATCGCACTACATGGTGTCGTGGTTGCAAAGATGGACCTCGCCATGGACGTCGGGAGTGAAGTTGTGCATCATGCAGCCTATTGCACATTGTTTGAGTCGTAACACGACGTCCTGTGGCTATATGAAAAGCATTTTTCAACATGGTGGAATTGCTATCAGGGTTCCTCCGAGCAATAATCCATAGGTAGCGGTCATCGACTGTAGTAGTAGCCCTTGGGCGGCCTGAGCGAGGCATGTCATCTACAGTTACTGTCTCTCTGTATCTCCTCCATGTCCGAACAACATCGCTTTGGTTCAGTCCGAGACGCCTGGACACTCCCCATGTTGAGAACCCTTCCTGGCACAAAGTATCAACGTCGACGATATCGAACCGCGGTATTGACCGTGTGGGCATGGTTGAACTACAGACAACACGAGCCGTGTACCTCCTTCCCGGTGGAATGACTGGAACTGATCGCCTGTCGGACCCCCTCCGTCTAATAGGCGCTGCTCATGCATGGTTGTTTACATCTTTGGGCGGGTTTAGTGACATCTCTGAACAGTAAAAGTGACTGTGTCTCTGATACAGTATCCACAGTCAACGTCTATCTTCAGGAATTCTGGCAACCGGGGTGATGCAAAACTTTTTTTGATGTGTGTAGTACACGTTGCATCCTTTTTAATTTTTATTTTACTTTTCTATTTTTATTTTACGTATTTATCTTTTTACGTATTGCTCGTTTCATTGTAAAATTTAGTAAGAATCATCACTAGAGCTTCAGTTAAAAGTCAATTAATGATCTGTGAAGATTACAAAGTTATGAGCATTTTGCGAAAACAGAAAGATATCCATTAGTTTATTAGTTGACTAAAATCTTGTCTACATCGCGAAGAATTCATAAAATATTTGGTGTCGACACGTTATCTAATTTGACTTGTAGATAAGCGCGATGTGCTAATAATTTAACTGCAGTATATTTATTACGTCAGTTAATATTAATTTTACCTTAGAGAACCAAATTACATTACGGGTGGCATGCAAAAATAGCGTTAAATTGCAACATTGATCATTTAAGCAGTTGCACTTCTTACGATTACATTCAGTTGTAAGACCACAGTAAATTAAATAATGAGTTACATGAGCTTATTTAATGATGATGGGAATATATCAGTTAATCTCTGATGTGGTTTTGCAGTTCGTAAGGGACAGAGGTTACGCATTTGAAAGGCATGTTACAGACTATTTCTAGAATACACATTCGTTAGATTCATATCTTACTTCATAATTAGCGACAGGGCTTAGGAAACATAGATGACGGCTGTCATAATGAGTGGAAAACACGCTGTGGATCACAATATCTTACATTAATGGTTACTGGTTTGGATCTAAGTTGTTTCGTTGATTACGCACCGTATTAGGAAATTTATAAACAAGTACGAAAATGTTGCTGCGTTTTTGTTTCGTTCTACGTAGCTCACACATAGCACAACGTAAGCCCAATATTTGAAAGTACTATTGAATGCAAACAGTTGGCGGCACGTGTTAACTAACCAGCTAATGGCCTGGATTTCATTGTAATTTAACGTTTGTGTCTGTTCCAGGTAAGCGCCTGCCGGTGCGTTCCATGACGCGTGTACTCTCTCAGTAAAAATCGGAGCTGCTTCTGGAGTATCCCAGTCGTAAGTACTTCGCTGGACCTTGATAACGATCCACAGATCACATACTTTGTGCAATATTTTTGTAGACGTTAGTCACCAACTTGATCCTTCAAAGTGGACTATTCATTGCAGAAGCTGCCTCTTAAACAAAAGCACCGTTTTCAACGAGGTGAATTTTATTCATATAAATCCTTTATGTTCAATAAAGAGCCGTACCATCACTTGAAGAGCTAGTGTGCTCTTAAGACATGATATTAGCTTTATAATGATGTCATTTGATTGTGTTCTAGATTCAGAACTAGTAAAGTTCCAGATACAGAATTCGCATAAGTATCTCATTGGATTATGAAATGTGTATAACATTTGATTTGCTTTATGTCTGCTGAACTGCGTAAGCCAGGACGTAGGAGATGACATTATTACAAGGGTCATTCGGAAACTAAAGAATATTGATTTCTAAAGAAAATTTATTTGATATAGCCCTAATTAAGCGAGGCTATATTTCATACCCAAACTACTTTTCTAAGTAGTCACTGTTCAAATTTAACACTTACCGTAACATTTTACCAGCCTTGCTATGAATTTGAATACTCAGTTGCCGACAAGCTTTTGAACCACTAATTAATTGATTCTTAAAATTCATCACAACTTCAGTAAGTTGTTCACTCAAAAACTTTCACTTTGGAGAATAAGCGACAATCACTTAAGGCTAAGTACAGACTTCAAACACTTCTCCCTGAAACCGAAGCAAGTCCTGTGTCACTCTCACTCCATGGGGACGTGGATTATCGTGAAGGATGATGCCTCGACTGGTTAGCAATTCGAGCCGCTTGTTTCTAATGGCGTTGCGAAGTCGTTGGACCGTCTGACAGTGCTCCGCTGCAGACCACTAATTATGAAACGCCTGTCTTCTTGTGTTTTTGTTAGTTGGTTAGTCACCACTGACTGGGGCTTCGTTCATCAGATTACCGTAAACCTCAGTTATCTTGTACAAAATTCGATGGGTCGGACTTTTTGTGCATTTAAGAAGCGGACAACACTGCGCACCTCACACTTGTCGGGATCGTCAGTTTTATCACACATAAGTCACACATGTGCAGTAATCATTCCTATTGGATCTTAGCTGCCGGTAGACTGAAGCGGATGAGTATCAAGGTCAGTGGTCGGTAGGCGGTGGTGGTGAGGGGGACACGATCACGTGTCAAAACAAAATGTTCTTTACCTTCATTTTGGAGAACGCACAAGTGCTGTTGTGATACGGTAAGCTTTCGTCCATAATAATGATGTAAGAACCGCTTTAGTCGTGTGTAAAGTAATTTTTGCTCCATACATCCATAGTAAGGTGATCGAGAAGGATGTTGACCGCCACTTGTAGCTGAATGGTCAGCGCGACGGAATGTCATACCAAACGGTCTGGGTTCGGTTCCCGGCTAGGTCGGAGATTTTCTTCGCCCAGGGACTGGGCGTTGTGTGTCCTTATCATAATTTCATCCCCATCAACATGCAAGTCGACGAAATGGCGTGGACAACACTGCGGACAACACTGCACACCTCACACTTGTCGGGATCGTCAGTTTTATCACACATAAGTCACACATGTGCAGTAATCATTCCTATTGGATCGTAGCTGCCGGTAGACTGAAGCGGATGAGTATCAAGGTCAGTGGTCGGTAGGCGGTGGTGGTGAGGGGGACACGATCACGTGTCAAAACAAAATGTTCTTTACCTTCATTTTGGAGAACGCACAAGTGCTGTTGTGATACGGTAAGCTTTCGTCCATAATTATGATGTAAGAACCGCTTTAGTCGTGTGTAAAGTAATTTTTGCTCCATACATCCATAGTAAGGTGATCAAGAATGATGTTGACCGCCACTTGTAGCTGAATGGTCAGAGCGACGGAATGTCATTCCAAACGGTCTGGGTTCGGTTCCCGGCTAGGTCGGAGATTTTCTTCGCCCAGGGACTGGGCGTTGTGTGTCCTTATCATCATCATCATCATTTCATCCCCATCGACATGCAAGTCGACGAAATGGCGTCAACTCTAAAGACTTGCACCAGGCAAGCGGTTTACCCGACGGGGGGCCCTAGCCACACGGCATTTCCATTTGTCAAATGGTTCAAATGGTTCTCAGCACTATGGGACTTAACTCTTGAGATGATAAGTCCCCTAGAACTTAAAACTACTTAAACCTAGCTAACCTAAGGACATTACACACATCCACGCCCGAGGCAGAATTCGAACGTGCGACCGTAGCGGTCACGTGGTTCCAAACTGTAGCGCCTAAAACTGCTCGGCCGTCGCGGCCGGCTTCCATTTATCAAGAATGTTTAACACTTTGTAAATAAAGAAATAAATGATTAATATTATAATAACAGTGATATTCTAATGATCTTTCCAGAGATACTAGCTGATATGGTCCTATAGGTTCTGGATAAGTTAACAATCAGACACATATTTTCCTTTACAAGCTAGAAATATTTATATCCATTAAAATGCAAAGGCCTGTTCTTAGGCACTTGACGCCACGCGTGATCAAACAAAGCAGGTTACTGAGACATAGAGTTACTATACTGTAGATATACAGACATCCGGTTTGAACAACATTCATATTCTTTGATAATATTAACAGAGTATACACTGAAGCGCCAAATAAACTGGTATAGATATGCGTGTTCAAATACAGATATATGTCAGCAGGTAGAATAGGGCGCTGCGGTCGGCAACGCCTATATAAGACAACAAGCGTCTGTCGCAGTTGTTAGATCGGTTACCGCTGCTACAATGGCAGCTTATCAAGATTTGAGTTGCGACGTGGTGCTATAGTCGGCGCACGAGCGATGGGACACAGTATCTCCGAGGTAGCGATAAAGTGGGGATTTTCCCGTACGACAGTTTTGCGGGTGTATAGTGAATATCAAGAAACCGGTAAAACATCAAATCTCCGACAGCGCTGCGGCCGGAAAAAGATCCTGCAACAACGGGACCAACGACGACCGAGGAGAATCGTTGAGCGTGACAAAAGTGCAACCCTGCCGCAAACTGCTGCAGCTTTCAGTGCTGAGCCATAAACAAGGGTAAGCGTGCGAACCATTCAACTAAATATCATCGATATGGACTTTCAGAGCCAAACACCCACTCGTGTGCCCTTGATGACTGCGCGACAAAAAGTTTTACGGGTCGCCTGGACTCGTCAACACCGACATCGGACTGTTGATAACTGGAAACATGTTGCCTGGTTGGACGAGACTCCCTTTCAAATCGCATCAAGAGGATGGACGTGTACGGGTATAGAAACATCCTCCATGAATCCATGGACCCTGCATGTCAGCAGAGCACTGTTCCGGTTGGTGGAAGCTCTGTTATGGTGCACTGATATGGGGTCCTGATACCTCTAGATACGACTCGACAGGTGACATGTACGTAAGTCTGATCACCTGCGTCCGTTGCTGTCCATAGTGCATTCCGACGGTCTTGGGCAATTGCAGCGAGCCAATGCGACGTCCCATGCGTCCAGAATCGCTACAGAGTGGCTCCATAACTCTTCATAGTTTCAACACTTCCGCTGGCCACCAAACTCCCCAGACATGAACATTGTTGACCACATCTGGGACGCCTTGCAATTTGTTGTTCAGAAGAGATCTCCACCCTCTCGTACTATTGCGGATTTATGGGAAGTCCTGCAGGATTCATGGTGTCAGTTACCCCCAGCATTACTTCAGACAGTAGTCGAGTCCATGCTACGCCGTGCTGCGGCACTTCTGAGTGCTGGTGGATGCCCTACACGATATTAGGCAGGTGTACCAGTTTCTTTGGCTCTTCAGTGTGTATCTCTTGGTTCTATCAGTTAATTCAGCTGACTAGCATGTGGCCACGAATCAGTCTGTTAGACCCCTCCGGAACTGAACCTGCTTTGTAGTACAACTTTTTACCGTTGCTGCAAAACGTGCACTACCGAATAATGAACGCATTACGAGAGCAAATAAATTACTTTGTCATTTTATACAGTACAGCATAAATTATTTAAAAGCAAACTTCTTCTGAGAATTTTTTTGAGTCTTGAGTCTTCTTACTGGTTTGAAGCAGTTCGCCACGAATTCGCGTATTCTCTTCGTTTCAGAGAACTTGCAGCCTATGTCCTGAGTTATTCGTTGGATGTATTTCAACCTCTGTCTTCCTCTACAGTCTCTTGCTCCTATGCACCTCTCTCTAGTGTTATGAAAGCTACTGCCTGATGTCTTAAAATATGGCCTATCATCCTGTGTTTTCTTCTTAAAAGTACTTTCCATATGTTCCTTTCTTCGATGATTCTCCGGAGAACTTCACCATGCCTTATCTTATCAGTCCGCTTAGTTACCAATTCCCTTGTAAAGCAGATCATATCAAACGCCACATTCTCGTCTTTTCCGGTATTCCCACAGTCGCGATTCACCACTATCCCCCAAACGTACATTCTCAGAAATTTCTTCCTCAAATTAAGGCTTGTATTTGATATCAACAGACTTTTCACAGTCACTATCACCCGCTCTGCTTCTGGTAGTCTGCTTTTTTATGTCCCCCTTGCTTCGTCCGTCGTGTCAGCTTGGTTCTTTGCAAGAGAATTCTTTAATTTCGTGTATTTCTGTACTTTCCTTTTTATCCTGGTTACTCTGTCTCGTATAAGCTCCTTAGACTGCTCATTCCATTCAACACGTATTGTAACTCTTCTTCACTTTCACTAAGATAGCTGTGTCATAAGCGAATCTTATCATTGTTATCCTTTCACCATAAAGTTAGTTCCACTCCTGAAACTTTGTCTGAGGAGTCTCCTCTGAAGGATTGTAATCTACCTCTTCTGCCTTATTTGATAGCAAGTATTCCAAAATTCTGTTAAACTCTGACTCTAATGTTGAATCTCCTATATCATTCATCTCGACTCCCATTTGTTCTGTCGCGTCAGACAAGTCCTGTACATTGTGGAGGCCTTCAGTGTACCCTTCCCACCTATCTGCACTCCCCTCTGCGTATGTTTAACAGTGGAATACTGGTTGCGCTCTTAATATTGACGCCTATAATTTCACCGAAAATTTTACTTTCTTATATGACGAATCAGATCTTCCTTACGAGCACAATTAAGTGTTAAGTAATATGTGTACGCACAATGTTTTTTTATTCTTGGAAAATTTCCCAATTGCCTGAAAGGTGCTGAAGTTGAGCCTCTATAAAAGAAAATGGATGAAAAAGTATTGCTAACCTTCTGGTCAGCTTCATTTTTGACAGCGTTCTTTATGATTTTTGAAAAGGTAACCTACAAGTGACTCTTAATCATCTAACTGGTAACAATATTTTGTTAAAATCAGACTTCAAGTTTCTGTAGGCTAATACTGGTGGACTGTTTCGAGAATGTACTTAATTCATTAGACAATACGTTACAGGCTACTGTTATATTCCGTGATCTGTCAATTAGGCATTTGTAAGTAAATTAGAAATTGTTATGGTGTAACATGAAATGTAGCAAAGTGGCTTAAATCGAATCACTCAGACAGCAAGCAAAGGATGTGAATAGGAAAGAGTTCTCTATTATCCTATCAGTAATAATCCAGATGGAACCTATTACATTTTGTGTTCCCTACGATTTTGTATTTGGGTTCTTACTTTTCTTATGCATATATATGAACTTTCATCAAGTTTCCATTTTGGGATGCTTACTATTTCTTGTACATATTAATGACTTTTCATCAGTGAAATTACCAGATGATAAGATTGTTTTGTTTGCAAATGATGAAACAACGCAATAAATAGCACATAATGTATTGACTGCTGAAGTGCCTAAACAGATATTTATTTGCAATGCGGATGTTACTGTAACTCAAGCGCTTACTGCAGAGATCTGTTCAAGGAACTGGGTTTACTAACTACAGTCTCTCAATATATTTATGCCTTAATTCAACTTGTCATGCATAACTAATGTCTTTTCAAAAGCATCAGTTCAGTTCAGGGAACCAATACTAGAAATAAGATTTAAAGCCACTTACTTCGCTCCAGAAAGATATCCGTTGTGGGGAACACACGTTTTCAATAACTGTCTAACAACCACAAAAAGTTGAAGTACGAATAATTTTCACTTTAAGAAGAGCCTAAAAGATTACTGCTGGCAAGTCATAACTTACTTTGTAGAATCGATAAATATGAATATGCTATTAATAACATTAATGTTTTACGCAAAAGTCTGACTTTTACACATCTTCATTGCTGTAATGTGGTCCGTTTAAAATGCGTCGTAAATTTTTCTGTTTGATGAGGCATGTTAATGTAGCCTAATAGTTGCCATTTGCATCTCGTTGTATACTAAATTTACATGTTCCGGGATAGGTTCGTAATTACCAGCTAAAGGAAATATACTTGAAATTTTTTGCTTTACTCAACATTGATGAGGATCGTTAAATCAGGACACGCGGGACGAATGAATATTAGCGTACATTTCTTTGTGTATATATCTGTTATTGTTTTATGGTATGTTCCACACCTTTGTGTATGCCCTCACTAGGATCTATGGAACTTAAAGTTTGCCCAATGGAGCACATTGTTTTCCAGTAAAATACATATGACGAATGGACAGTGTACAACTAAATTTAACGTGAAATCACCATTTACAGTAGGCGATTGTGTTTTTCACGGCACAGTGGCATTCGAAGCAAGGAACGTGAAGCAGGGAGCACCATTAAAAGCGTGAGGAAGCAGATGTATTCGGAGCAGCTTCTTTCAACACTTGGAAGTGTTTCCTCCATTGGCTTTCTCAGAAGTAGTGAAAATTTTCGGAGAGGCGATTAGGCTGAACTAAATTAAACGACATGTGCGTAAAAGGTGCAGACAACAACTCGCTACGAGAGGGGAACACTCCATTTGACTCTGTTATAGCGTCGAGTTCATGCTTCGAAAAGAAAGTATACTTTTTCAGTACATAGTCCTGAATGAGAAATTGATCTTTTTTCTTCCACCATCGAATAAAACTAGTACAACGGAGCCTATGTCTGACTGGTGCTGAAGATAAACAATTTTATTGTATGGAGATCAATGACCGAATCATTCTCATCATAACTTGAACAAAAAATAGCTGCAAGGTTCTTTAAATGACAGGTAATGTATCAGGGCTCCCTTGTACTTTCTTCAAAGGTGCATTATTGACTGAACGCGATATATGTTCGGTAATTACGTTTCCCAATAGTTCGTTGTTTATTTCGCTGTTTCAGCCGTTGAATGTTAAATATTCTGCAAAATAGTGATTGAAAATAGCTGTATATCAATATTCGAGGAACGAAAAGTACTCTATAAACCATAATGGGATATCAAGTGAAATTTGTGACTGATTTGTGCACATGTTGGTACGGAGAACACAGCATGTTTTCTTGGTTGGAGAGTCATTGTAAGATGAAGAAGTAACTTCCGCTGTGCCCAAAGGGAGTGTGTTGGGACACTCGATCTGCATGTTGTTTGTTAACGGCCTCGCAGACAATATTAATAATAAAATCAGTCCTTTTGCAGATGATGCAGTTATCTGTAATGAAGTACTATCTGAAAGAAACTGCGTAGATATTCATTGATAAGATTTCAGTGTGGTATAGAGATAGATTTAGTTTTCAGTGATTGGGTGTGAATACAAAATCCTCTGACCCTGTTCAAAACTGATAACTTTGGACCCTGTGCAAGTAACAAATAAATTAAACTGTCTTACCTTTAAAGCAGCAACGGTAAAACACAATATATTGTGATCTCTCATGAAAAAAATAAAATATGCTAGCTACAGGCTCAGAAGTGTGCAATGCTGGCCATAATACTTTGACATGCATATGAAGTTCTTTTGGCTGATAAATTAAAACATTTGAGAAAAATCCAACTTCTTTAAAAATCATATGATCTGGTAAGGGACGGGGTATTGATTGTGATGATTTACTGAGTCTTTTTTGGGAAAATTTATATTGATATTTGAGTTTGTCTTGTCAAAACATCTGACAATTGAAATTATATTGGTCAGAAAAGTGTCATATTTATTAAGTGATCCACAAACAAATTTAAACAGCAAGTATTATCTAACCTCACTAAACGAGCATAAATACACTCCTGGAAATTGAAATAAGAACACCGTGAATTCATTGTCCCAGGAAGGGGAAACTTTATTGACACATTCCTGGGGTCAGATACATCACATGATCACACTGACAGAACCACAGGCACATAGACACAGGCAACAGAGCATGCACAATGTCGGCACTAGTACAGTGTATATCCACCCTTTGCAGAAATGCAGGCTGCTATTCTCCCATGGAGACGATCGTAGAGATGCTGGATGTAGTCCTGTGGAACGGCTTGCCATGCCATTTCCACCTGGCGCCTCAGTTGGAACAGCGTTCGTGCTGGACGTGCAGACCGCGTGAGACGACGCTTCATCCAGTCCCAAACATGCTCAATGGGGGACAGATCCGGAGATCTTGCTGGCCAGGGTAGTTGATTTACACTTTCTAGAGCACGTTGGGTGGCACGGGATACATGCGGACGTGCAGTGTCCTGTTGGAACAGCAAGTTCCCTTGCCGGTCTAGGAATGGTAGAACGATGGGTTCGATGACGGTTTGGATGTAGCGTGCACTATTCAGTGTCCCCTCGACGATCACCAGAGGTGTACAGCCAGTGTAGGAGATCGCTCCCCACACCATGATGCCGGGTGTTGGCCCTGTGTGCCTCGGTCGTATGCAGTCCTGATTGTGGCGCTCACCTGCACGGCGCCAAACACGCATACGACCATCATTGCCACCAAGGCAGAAGCGACTATCATTGCTGAAGACGACACGTCTCCATTCGTCCCTCCATTCACGCCTGTCGCGACACCACTGGAGGCGGGCTGCAGGATGTTGGGGCGTGAGCGGAAGACGGCCTAACGGTGTGCGGGACCGTAGCCCAGCTTCATGGAGACGGTTGCGAATGGTCCTCGCCGATACCCCAGGAGCAACAGTGTCTCTAATTTGCTGGGAAGTGGCGGTGCGATCCCCTACGACACTGCGTAGGATCCTACGGTCTTGGCGTGCATCCGTGCGTCGCTTCGGTCCGGTGTCAGGTCGACGGGCACGTGCACCTTCCGCCGACCACTGGCGACAACATCGATGTACTGTGGAGACCTCACGCCCCACGTGTTGAGCAATTCGGCGGTACGTCCACCCGGCCTCCCGCATGCCCACTATACGCCCTCGCTCAAAGTCCGTCAACTGCACATACGGTTCACGTCCACGCTGTCGCAGCATGCTACCAGTGTTAAAGACTGCGATGGAGCTCCGTATGCCACGGCAAACTGGCTGACACTGCCGGCGGCGGTGCACAAATGGTAGATGCTAGAGCACTTGCCCGCGAAAGGCAAAGCTCCCGAGTTCGAGTCTCGGTCGGGCACACAGTTTTAATCTGCCAGGAAGTTTCATATCAGCGCACACTCCGCTGCAGAGTGAAAATCTCATTCATAAGCAATATCTTTGTATGTGCCATATCAGCGCACACTCCGCTGCAGAGTGAAAATCTCATTCATAAGCAATATCTTTGTATGTGCGGTCGTAGAGAGTCAGCGATCCACTTTATAAAACCTATCAAAGACACACGTCGTTTATAAAATCGTAGTTCTATTTTGGTTTACATTAATATTATTAACATATTCGGGTGCCACATACAAGTGTACCAGCCGGTCGCGGTGGTCTAGGGTTCTAGGCGCTCAGTCCGGAACCGCGCGACTGCTACGGTCGCAGGTTCGAATCCTGCCTCGGGCATGGATGTGTGTGATGTCCTTAGGTTAGTTACGTTCAAGTAGTTCTACGTTCTAGGGGACTGATGACCACTGATGTTAAATCCCATAGTGCTCAGAGCTATTTGAACCATTGGAACAAGTGTACCCATGTTTAAATGGTTCAAATGTTTCTAAGCACTATGGGGCTTAACATCTGTGGTCATCAGTCCCCTAGAACTTAGAACTACTTAAACCTAACTAACCTAAGGACATCACGCACATCCATGCCCGAAGCAGGATTCGAACCTGCAAGCGTAGCAGCAGCGCGTTTCCGGACTGAAGCGCCAAGAACCGCTCGGCCACAGAGGCCAGCTGTAGCCAAGTAGAGTCCTTTCAAAGTGTGTAGGACCCGTACCAGATAAGAGTAACATGGGTGTTGAACCTATAGAGAGAGGGGCAGCACGAATGTTCACAGGTTTGTTTAATCCTTGGGAGAGTGTCACAGAGGCACTGAAGTAATGTAAATGGGACACTCTTGAAGGTAGGCGTAAACTATTCCGAGATTTGTTAACAAAGTTTAAACAACCGGCTTTAAACTGTTACCCCAGGAATATACTACAGCTCCTCGCACAGGGACCGTGAAGATAAGATTAGAATAATTATCCCACACACAGAGGCATTCAAACTATCGTTCTACACGCGCTCCATACGTGAATGGAACAGGAAGAATCGGTGGTTTGCAGGGTATAGATGTAGATGTAGCTGTAAATGACTGTAAAACAGGTGACACTTACCAGGGATCCCCTATCATAGTTCTTAGGGGGGTGGAGGGGGGCGAGGAGTGTTGCGTTCTGACCACTCGTTTAATATAGGGTGCCTAGGAAACCTGCTTTCTCGGATCGCTGGACAACAATTCAAGCAAATCGTGTTCATGGAGTTTATTACAAAAGGAATTGATTACAGTACTTAACTTTGTGAGATATAGATGTGCCGCAAGCAAGAGACGACAGACAAAAATAAGCAAGCTCTGCTGTATATACGGGGGCTGTCCAGAAAGTAAGTTACGATTGATCGCGAAATGAAAATCACAGTGAAAATCAGAAATGTTTCATTTGTAACAGTTAGCTACACCTTTCAGCTACTTCTCTACGTAGTCGCCGTTCTGACTCAGACATTCGTCGTAGCGTTGTACCAACTTTCCAATACCCTCATCATAGTAGGCAGCCGCCAGTACTTTCCGCCAATTCTCTACGCTGGCCTAAAGCTCGTTGTCTGTGCCAAAATGTTGTCTTCGTAGCCAGCGGTTCGTTCGAGCAGAGATGAAACTAAGTGGGAGACAATTACGGGCTGTATTGTGGGTAACCAAACATTTCCAATTGAAACGATGCAGGAGCATCTTCATTGCCCCTGCAGAATGAGGCTGAGAATTGTCTTGAAGAAGAAACGGCACGACAGTTATGTAATGTTAGTTGCATAGCTTCAGGGGGAAACTATCACCAGGCCCTCGTACTTGGCGGATGATACTATTTTCTGTAACACTTTTACGCGCTCCCTAAGAGCTCAGGAATGAAAAGAGCGACATAATTCTACCTAGAGTCATACTAGAGACACTGCCCAACACATCTTTGCAAAGCTTTTTACTTCAACTCCTCTGTGGCCAGGCGGAGAGGCGCTTACGTTCTCTTGTCCCAGATGCCGCTGCAGTCTCGGTGTCGTCCTAGAGAGGGGTCCGTCAGCGTACTATTGGCTGACGTTTTCTTCACAGCCCTCTCTGCTGTGCCGTTCCTGGCAGCCGTGTCGGCGCTTGACGTTACGTCGGAACAGGGAGGTGGGGTGCTTGACCTGGGGGTGTGGTGTGTGTGTAATATTTTGGAAGGCAAATGGAGACTTATAAGACGCTATAAAAAGCTTTCAGATCTTACCATGTGAAACCTTCCCGTCTCCTCTATACCTCTTGTGTTATTGATAACCTTCCCTTCTACAATAACCTATGAAACCTTCCCTTAGGATTTCTATCCCTTGCTTAATAATAACAAATGAAATCTTCCCTTTGAAATTTATTCTCTTTCTCAATATTCGCATACAAATTTAATTGCTCATTATTAAAAGTTATTTTCTGATTATTTCGACGAAACATAGACTGTGTCGTCGTCGTGGCCCTCAGTCGTTACCTGCAATAACCCAAAACTGTTCCTTACCTTTTTTACTGTTACTGGATCGCCATCTGACTGCTACATCGAGTTGCGACATGAATGTACTTACTCTGTTTTACTATACTCTATTAGCTGCTGGTGGGCTTTCATAATAAGTGGCTGTATTTATTACCAAAGCTGACGTTATTCTTTAATAGCAAAGCTGACGTTATTCTATAATTAATTTGACTGGAATTACGTAATTCATAGTTAAACTTTTCCTTGACAACAATAAATTTTTGCAAAGTTTTACGTTGATGGTTTTTGGGATGGATTACAATTAGAAATGCAATATTGCTGGAATAAGTTAATTATATTCTGAATGAAACGATTTTACAAACGTTCAAATGGGACTTACATTTTACAATAATCTTACTACTAGCAATGCGCAACATACCTTCAGTAGTTTTGAGTTTCTCAAAAAATTAATTCAATAATATTAGTTCCTCTTATGATAATAGTTAGCTGATGTCTCTGTACGTCCGTTTATAATCTCTTGTAAATCATAGCTGGTGGCTGGCAGACACACCGCTCCTCTCAACCTCTCGCTTCAAACTTGACACCGACTCGCTACATTTCTCGCTTACTACTGACTCCCTACGAACGCTAAAGTGCGGTGTCTCCTGGCAACAATGCTTTCTGGTGCAGACAATCCCTGCTACCATTACAAAATGTATCAATGCGCGGTATTTACTGCTCTTTGCTTAAAATGTATCCGTACGCGGTTTCTCCCGCCCTTTTAAAAATTATATCAAGAGTAGTTTGCTGCAGATATTCCCTGCTACCACAATTATTTCCAACATGGCAAATATTAATTATTCCTACTTAATCCTAATAATAAAATATAGACATCTTTCATAAATTGTGATTTCACAATAGACAATAGAAATATACACGTCTTACCCATGTTAAAAATCTGTGTAACACTGATTTAAATAGCTTTATTGAAAGAAAAGTGCCTGAATCGCTACATTCTGTCCCTTCCCTGCGAACTAGGAGGGGGGGGAGGGGGGATGTGGACACCGTTCCTCATAGATAAGGATGCCCACACACACGTACACAAGCGCACGTGCACGCACACACATGCACACGCGCACACTAGTTCAATATTATTGGTTTTAAAGTTAACGTAATATACGTACACGGACAGCCACTTACAGAACAACTCAGCCCTGCAACGCAGAAAACGGAAGACTAGAAAAAAAAACAATACAAATACTATCACATTTTCTTGTTTTGGGTAAAGAATATTACATGTCTCTGGCTTTCTAGAAAGTTCGGATTTGAAATTCAGATCGCTGGTCTCTCCCATAGGATATCCGCGTCTCACAATATTTGTTTGAATGAAATTTTTATATACGTTATTAAAGGACAGGTGCACTTACGCATCAGAGCTAGGCTCCACCCTTAATATCAGTAAGGAAAACATATTTTATAACGAAGCATCTCAACCAGATTTACCCCAATAATTCAGTACAGAGGATTTCTTATCGCGACTTTGGTGTTTCCGTAAAAGAAGCTGCAATAGCGTTGTCGATTCTCTTACAATGCATTTGTCTACGGAAACATCGATAATGAATTCTCTTACGTATTAATGGCAACTTACATTGTTGCTTGGTAGAACAATATCAATGAAAACACGAACTGTGGATTCTGTGCACAACTCCAAATTTATTTTATAAACCGACTGTTAGCCTTAAACGCCATCCTCAGACAATAACTGACCATTGCAATTAAATAGGTTAGAACACTGGGGAACAGGTCAACTGCCGTGCCGAGATGGATAAACTGCTTCAGGTCCTATCAGCGAAGCTAAGCACGGTCGGGTGTTACAAGCCGCGTTCTGTCGTCAACTTCCCTTTTGAATTATGAGATAAGAAACAGTAGGGATGTTAGCGTAAAGTCCCTGATCCACCAATGGTTACAGCAATGCCCTGCATTAAATTCCTAACCTCTCTGCCGCATCTATTGACGTGAAGCCATGTGATTCTGTTGATGTCGGATGGGCACGTTAAGCTCAGCGGCCCCGTTGGTGCCACCCGAGAGATGCAGGCCTTGTGCCAGCGCTGGCTTTCACCCTCTCTCTTCTCTCATCATATTCATCTTGAACACGACACTAAACTACACAAACTTAACAGGTACACTTACCCACACAGCTGTGGTACTCCGCAAAGAGCGCGCGCGGTCCAAGGCGTCTTGTCACGGTCCGTGCGGCTCTCCCCGTCGGGGTTCGAGTCCTCCTTCGGGCATGGCTGTGTGTGTTGTCCACAGCTTAAGTTAGTTTAAGTTAGATTAAGTAGTGTGTAGGCTTAGGGACCGATAACCTGTGCAGTTCGGTTCCATAAGGCCTTACCGCAGATTTTTAACCAACTTCGCGAAGGAAAGGCGTCCAAGGACGCGGAGGATAGGTTATGATACTCAATCTGCCCTTCGGGGTCTCCCCGCCGTTTATGGCAAACGAGTTTCTTTACGTGCCGGTGAATGAATCAGAAAACATATATTACCTTTAGAGAATATTGTGAATAAACGGAGTAAAAGTGATTTCTGATAGTATAATTGTAACACACTCGAAAATGTTTGGCGTTTCTAGTATTGTACTGAATGAATGACTTTCATTGATATAATGTCAGTCATCATTTCACGAACGTGTCGTAAAAATACTTTAAACTTTCTTTTTTCTAATACACAAATCCCCTGACATAGTCAATGTTCCGGCACAGTACTCATGACTGGGACTCTAAATTTAGTATCTGCCGCGTCAAACGAGTCAGATGACTGATGACTTAAAAAAAAGTGCTCACAGAATGGCGGTCAACGTTCTGCTACTCCTCTGGGATAGTTTACGATATAGATGGGAGAGAAATCAGGCAGATCATTGCATTCATGAATGTTCCGTCGATGTGGGAAAGGAATCTTGTTGCAACGTATTCTTAAAATATGGCGATGTCAAAGCTGCCTTGCAACATTCAGAAAACAGTTGTTCGCGTTGCGTTAAGGCGGCGGCGCTTTATCGCGAGCGTCATTATGAGTCTCTGTACAAAGCAGTGAAAATCATAACCCTGTGGAGACTACGCGACACGTAGAGTGCCTGAAGCGATAACCGTGGGCATCTTTCAAACGTGCCACCCAACTGCAGTCGATAACTTCTCCAGAAGAGGAACGGGGTGAGACATTTGCTTCTTGAGCTTCGTATTATCGGAGTAAGCGGTCCTGAGGAAGCCTGCGACGCCAAAAAATAGGTCTCCTTACAACTCCCGAGAAAAGTAGTGGCCACGTTCTATTTGCTGTGATAGCAGATAATGCCTTCGTTCCTGTTCTGCCTAGATGCCCACCAGTGCAAGAGAGAACAATTCCTGTGTCACGACGCCCCGTTCAAGAAGGAGGAGTCGTCTAAATTTTCAGCGGATTCTAGCATCTGTCGCCATTTTGATGCAATTCTCAAGATTTTTCATGCTGACCGTGTCATAGGTCAGATTAGGGTAAACTGTTGATTCAGCTGTCGTTACCGATGTTATGGCTCGGCCTCAGAAACCATGCTCGAGATTTTCATATTATCTCCCTCGCTAAGCGGAAACTATTGGTCCTACAGAAAATATGTACAGAAACCTTCGTAGGAAATTTAATGTAATTAAATTATGCTCTGGGATAATTTTTTGCTGATGGCCATCGTTTTCGTGTTATTTAATAAAATCATACAAAATTGGCCTTCAAACGCAACTCCAACCGTAACCAGTCAGCATTTCTAGTATTTTGTTCCTAGGACTCCCTCCCGCCACTGTACAAAAATTTCCGATTGCACGAACTATTGCCGACATTAGACTTTTTTGTCTCAATTGACTGGGCTATTAAACTAAGTAATTGGCTATTTCGTTAAATTATTAATTTAAATGTGCCAGTGAATGCAACGAAGGAAAAATGGTTTTTGTAACCGGCCGGCTATGCATCTATGTAAACTCAAAATTGTGTATTATCATGTCCCAAAATTGCAAATATGTGCCGTTATTACCAGCCTGTGTGGCGGAGCGTTCTAGGCGCTTCAGTCAGGAACCGCGAGACCGCAACGGTCGCAGGTTCGAATCCTGCCTCGAGGATGGATGTGTGTGATGTCCTTAGGTTAGTTAGGTTTAAGTAGTTCTAAGGGGACTGATGACCTCAGATCTTAAGTCCCATAGTGCTCAGAGCCATTTGAACCATTTTGCGCTGTTATTGGTTAAATGTTATCACTCTTTTAAGTGGTTCAGGTTGATACGGATCGCACTGTACATACACAGAAGTCAACACAATAGAATAAAGTACTGCATCTAGCGAAACCGTAACAAACGTTTTAAAAAACGGAGAACCAGGGAAACGACCATTTGAACAATTCTCTATGGATTGAGAAGGTCAGAACATCTAAACCACGCAAGCATATACCAGACACAGTAGTTAACACAATAGAATAGACTACTGCATCTAGTGAAATCTTAACAAACGCTTTAAAAAACGCAGAACCAGAGAAACGACCATTTGAACGATGCTCAATGCATTGAGACGGTCATAACATCTAAACCACGCAAGCATATACCAGAATGCCGCGTGTTAGTGTGTTACGTATGAGGGAAACATGTCTGCCTAGTCTGGGGATGAAATGTGAGGAGACGACAGAATGCTGTGAGTATAGCAGAGCGAAAACAGTCACTTATTACCCGCTTCTCGGAATATGTGATCCCGGCGGAGGTTCGGGCATGGATGTGTGTGTTTGTCCTTAGGATAATTTGGGTTAAGTAGTGTGTAAGGTTAGGGACTGATGCCCTTAGAAGTTAAGTCCCATAAGATTTCACACACATTTGAACATTTTTGAAATATATCTAATTGGCTGCGTGAGAGTTGCAGTTTCTATCATTAGTCAAGTAAAGGACGTGATAGCTATTTACGCAACACGAGAAGAAGCTTGTTGGCTCTTTTCCTCGCTTATAGGCGGCGACTTGTAACAATTTTTTGGGCATGGCGTGCTTATTAGTGAAAACCGTAGCTGTGGGCGTAAGGCCGTAAAAAGGTAATAATGTGAAAAACGTTCATTACGAGAGGCAGGTGGGTGGGTGGTGTGGGCCGACGAGAGGAAGCAGGCGTCGGGCGCGCCGCGCTATTGGCGGAAATCCGACCGGGAGGGCTTAACGCGTGCGGCCAGCCGGAAGGGAACGGGCTACGCATGACGTCACACGGCGGCCTGATTGATGCGGGGGAGGTAGCCAGTCATAGCGGAGAGGCTGCCGAATGAATTAGCCCGCGCTCAGACGGACCGTAGCACTCTGCAGAGAGACGACTGCAACGTGTTGCGCGCACTGGCCGAGGGCCGCGTCACTTCCGGGGGCGGACAGAAAGAGCAGGAATAATTTTTAAAATATCGCCGCAACTTCATCTCCTTAAAACTTTTCCCTCGCGTTCTTTGTTAGTGGCTGCTGCCACGCGCAGAGACGAACACAATTTCTGTTTCGCTAACACTGCGACATCCTGCGCGCGCGCTGCTGTATAGGCGGCCGTCTTGTTCGCCCGTGCGTACTGAATAAAGCGCTGTCCATCAACGAATCCTTACTTGTTTTACTTGCCAAAAAGAGTGTGCGAAAGTTTCTTGGAAATGTACTTCCACTGGAGAATTTTCCTGCACGCTGTCTGCAGTGATCTGTGGAGTATACAGTGGGACTCACTGAAAAGGTATACGCATTTTATTTCTTTTACAGTTCAAGAGACCAAAAAACGAAGTACCCAGTAAGTGGTAGAGGGGAGGTGGGCACGCAGTTTTCTGGTACAACTCTTAACTGTTAGGTCAACCAAAGTGCACAAGAAATACGTTTGTTTTAAATGTAACGCCGTACATTTTTAAAAGTATTTGAAAGTTCTAAAAAGATGAGAACAATAATATAATGTTCGTTAACGTTGCTTCTGAATGGTAAAACAATTTTTTTAAAAAATCCGCGGTAGGCTACCTATTCTACTATGTCAGATGCCTTTAGTCATATATACAGGGTGTCCCAGATATCTTGTCCACCCAAAATATCTCTGGAATAATAACAGCTATTGGAAAACGACTTTCACCGGTATCAATGTAGGGTTGGGGCCCATGAATGTACATATTTGGAAACATTCTAAAACGAAAGCAAATGTGATTTTTAACACAAACTTATGTTTTTTTTAATGGACCTTCTATATTTTTTCTTCAGAAATCCACAGCATGACAAAGCAAATACACAGTGACACGCGAAGTTGACGCTTGAAACACCCGACATGCGCTGCTAGCGCACATCTTGAGGCTCAGGCGTGAACCCCATGCTGCCCGTAATCACGATGTGACTGACATGTGTAATCACACCTCCATACTTATCACGAGAGATACTTACTTGCCAATCACATCGCGATTACGGGCAGCATGGGGTTCACGCCTGAGCCTCAGGACGTGCGCTAGCAGCGCATGTCGGGTGTTTCAAGCGTCAACTTCGCGTCTCAATACCTCGGGATGTAATGGGAATATTGCGATGCAATCAACGCCATTGTGTATGTGCTTTGTCGTACTATAGATTGCTGAAGAAAAAATATAGGAGGTCCATTTGAAAAAAAAACATAAGTTTGTGTTAAAAAACACATGCTTTCGTTTTAGAATGTTTCCAAATACGTACATTCACGGGCCTCAGCCCTACATTGATGCCGGTGAAAGTCGTTTTCCAATAGCTGTTATTGTTGCAGAGATATTTTGGGTGGACAAGATAGCTGGGACACCCTGTATATATGTATATATGACATTCCAGAAAGAGATTTTCACTCTGCATCGGAGTGTGCGCTGATATGAAACTTCCTGGCAGATTAAAACTGTGTGCCGGACTCGAACATTACTGGCCACTTTCGACCTGTAGCCTTTTCCTGTGTGTGCTATTACTACACCAAACATATAAAAATGTGAGACACACAATAAACATCATTACTCTTTGCGATCACAGTTGTTGATATAAGAATTTACATTGCACTGGCGTTACATGTGTCATATTCAAAACCTATTTCATGCTACGTAAGAAAATACACACACACACACACACACACACACACACACACACACACACACACACACACACGCACAATGACAGATACTGATAACAGATAGCTTCCTGGTACTTGTAAAATATACTGAACGGCACAACGTGTCCTTTTTCTTCCTCACACATTTTGCTTCCATTCGTCAGTGATTCGTTTAAACTTTGTTTTGTATGTTATCGTATTTTAATAGTTTGTAAGTTGCGTTTAGAAGGTGGCCATTGAGAACCAGCCCGATGTTTGTCTAACAGACCTTAACTAGCGTGCCAAACCATCTAGAACTCACACTGAGGTTGACCAGTGATCCAGACTAAAGATCTTCAAAATGGAGCGCTGACTCCATTGGTGTCTGGCTGTCGTGCCTGTCTCATAAGCCAACACATTGCGCGTTACGTCGTATCGAACAGGTGAATAAATTTTCTAACATAAATAGAAACACAGCTGAAGAAAAGATGGCTATCCTCCTCACAGCACAGTTACGTGGAATAACTGCGTACCCTGGACGAAGCCAATCCTCGAGTCCAGAACAAGACTAAATAGAATTGTCGATGACGTATCACGTCCTATAAAGCCAGTAGTAAGTCGTCTCATACTTCACACAGTTTGATGTTACAAACAATCAACATGTTTTTAGTCAAAAAATTGGGCCTCCACTCAGAGGCTCGTAATTGGTGAAGAAGATTTTGTACTTCACTCATTATTTGGACCCTTCCTAGCTAAAAAATTATGGCTCACGTTAGTCTGGTTGTCACGTCAGTGAGATTCGAGAATACGAGAGACGAAAAACTTTACCATGAAGCGAACCTGCATGTTTTCTGAGGCGGTTGCGCACTTGTTGCAGGAAACGATTACTCGATCAAACTTTTTCTTCAACGGTCCGTGTCAATAATGGCTGTTCCACTCCTGAAAATCTCATTCTAGCGCCACACTATGGTTACTCCCTACTTGTGACATATTCAGTCATAGACACTGTTAGCGTTCAGTTACGTAAGTAAGCACGGAAGGAGAAAGATTTAATAACGCCCGCGTCAGTCAGAAATAGTATTCACTACATTCGAAAACTTGAGCCCGCTCAAGAATGCCAGTATATGCTCTAGATACTTTGACCGAAAGCTTTCAGAGAAAGATGAAAAACTTATAGTGGACTCATCCAAGAGCTCAGATGTGAAATGAATTGTAAATTCCGTGATTTTTCTGACCCGCCTGCACCGGTGGTGCCTGGAATGTAGTTTCAGGAACGATCTCAGACTGTGCAGCGACTCACATTGATACACTGGTATGCAAAAGGTGAGCACGAAAATATCTTTCAGATGTGTCACTGCCAAGTAACATAGCTAGATGGAGCTTGGACCGTACACAGAAAAAGCCGCTACAGTACAGTACAGTACAGTAGAGAACTGAAAGAAATACGCAATCAGACGAACAGAAAAACACTTCTATTCAAAGACAATCAGACTGAAATCACCGCAATTTATGTTGGTGCCTTGGACATTACGAAAGGCGGAAAATGTTTCTTAGTAACGTGTGTGGTCACCATTGACGGCGATCCTGCTCCGCTGTGAGCTCCCTCGCTGGCCACAGGGTTGGTAAAGAGTTTTCGTGGTGAGGCGTTCCATTCTTCAAATCAAACGTGTTTGAATGCCTAAGGGATCGAACTGCAAAGGTCATCGGTCCCTAGATTTACACACTACTTAAACTAACTTACGTTAAGAACAACACACACACACACACACACACACCCATGCCCCAGGGAGGACTCTAACCTCGGGCGGGAGGGGCCGCACGATCCGTGACATGACGCCCTAAACCGCGCGGTCACTCCGCGCGGCGTTCCATTCTTTCGCCAGCACTGTTGACAACTGATGGTTGGTGGGTGGTGCATATGGACGTGCTGCAGTACGTCTCCCCAAAACATCCAACTCATGTTCAGTGGGAGAAGTTGAGGAAACGGCAGGCCAGTCCATTCACCGAATACCCTCTGGTTCCAACAGTTCCTCCTACTGTGCACTGTCATTTTCGCGTGTGGCGAGAGAGGCGAAAACGTAATGCACTCAAGATCGTTGTCGAACGTGATAAGTTTGGTGGTCCAGGTGTTATGGTGTTAGGAGGTATAATGTTAGATGGACGTACTGACCTCCAAATCTTTGAATACTGTACGCCCACCGGCCAATGTTATTATGACATTATACTACTTTACAAAGCGCAGGTGAACGGTATAACGTTTTTAAGTGCTACGTTACTTTATCAGAGTGAACTCGAGATATAGGTTTTTACAGAATGGAGCTGTCCGCGGTGGTCGAGCGGTTCTAGGCGCTTCAGTCCGGAACCGCACGACTGCTACGATCGCAGGTTCGAATCCTGCCTCGGGCATGGATATGTGTGATGTCCTTATAGGTTAGGTGGGTTTAAGTAGTTATAAGTTCTAGGGCACTGATGACCTTAGATGTTAAGTCCCATATTACTCAGAGCCATTTGAACCATTTTGTTACACTGCCGCTTCCACATAACTGGTTGAAGAGGTTGATAAATAATTGCCGAGGTGGTTGACGTCTTTGGAATACTTGCACATATACCGTGCAAGAACGAACTGCATTCTTCTACGCTCTCGGCACACCATGAACATGTCGGTCTTTCCTGCATTGGTAAATCCCATCGTCCTCTCACGGGTTACTGTTTGGGATGTCACACTACAGACTAACAAGTTTGCAGTGCATTCAAGGAACATACAAGTACACTGTAAGCAAACACAGCAACATCGTTCGTAGCAGCTACGCAGGTTGAATGGCACAAACAAGTGGCGGGTATCTCGTAGACGACTCGCACTAGAATCCTGCAACAAACACCACTGACACTCCGATTTACTTTACTTTTAGTTTGTTAATGTAAATAGTCACTGCTCCATTTAAAAAGTGTATTTTTGCACAAAAATGCACTTTCTAAGTATTATTATTCTTGACTGCTAGTCCATTCTGTGAAAACCGCACTTAATAGCAGTTTCCATTTCCGCAATATTTGCTTTATTAGTTTTAAGTGATTCTCCCTCTATTAATAACGAAGCCTCCTGTCTGATTATGCATGAGGAATAAGTAGACATCTAATTCAGGGCTTAACGGCCAGAATTTGCGTTATTAGTGTATTTTGTTTTCTGGTCATTAGGCTCTAGGCCAAGACGTATTTCTGCGTCTAACGTTGCGTCTTTCAACAATAAAGGTGTGTGAATATGTAAACACTACAAATGACCTTCTTTCGTTGTTTACCACGGCAGCAGTATATGAAATCTTTTGGACGTGCGGTCAAGTGTGCGTAGAAGCTACAACAAGGAGCATTCCCATCTGCCTTAAGGAACACAGAACCAATTGTCTTCTACAAACGCAGACAAATCGGCAGTAGCAGATCATGCACTGGGATCTGTGAAACGCCAAATTCGTTCTTGAGATGCTACGGTCAAGATCTAATCATTACAATCTGATGATGTATAGAGAGACCATAGAAATTCAAAAGCATAAAAACAGCTTCAACAAAAAAGGAGTAGGATTGAATTTGTGGGTCTAGTATTAAATAAAGCAAACAGCCACAGACCTTCCCCACTACAAGCTCTATAAGACATCTCGGCGCGACCACGACATATTAGGCAGTTATTTGTAGACGTCACAAATCGACCCTTTCGTGGATACTTACAAATAAATCGTCTTGCTCAGCTGTTATAGATTGTAACTGCCTTCTGAGACGTTATACCCCAGATGATGACTCCAGCATTGGAAGACGAAACATTAGGGAGACAAACATACCTTGGATATTAGCATAATCCCCATTAAACAAACATCACTAGTGTGTAAAAGTGATTGACAGGAGAACAGGGTACCCTTGAAGGATTGCGTAAAGACGCACTTCATACTAAGATTTTACTTGAGAATGGCATAATTGGCCGAAACTGTGATCGTCTATAAGCACAATTAATAACAGTGCAAGGGAAAAGGTTGTAGTTTCTTTAATTATTGTACTCAACTTGTAGGAATACTGGAGGGGGGGAGGGCAGGGCTGGTATCACTACGCCCCCTTTCCTGTATGTATCCGGTAAATATGCCGGTGTTGCCTTCGTCTCTGTAATGTCTCCAGTTGGCTTTGGCGAGGGATACACAGTGTAACTCAAATACTTGGGCGCGGACTGAAGGAACTGACAGACGAGTAGAAATGCAACTAGTCTGGAACAGGAATTTGTAGTCTTGGAAGTAATCCCAAGCAAGTAAAGCTTTATAGCCTCAGTAACAACAAGAACATCAATGCACATGCGTTGTAAGCTCAGAAAAGATAATACATGGTGGAGAAAAATTGTGTCACGAAATTTTAACCCTGAATAGAAGATGCCAGTAGGTATCAAAATTACTAATGTTGTGTAGGTCGACAACGCACCATTTTTTAACTACGGAAATTTTGCGCCACGCGTTCCAGTTGGCCATGGGATTGCCCTGTTGCCGTTAATAGGTTGACGGACAGCGGTGTGGTTTTCGGTTCACACATACAAACGTCCCTCACCCCGTCACTGCCCGAACGTGATACGCACACTTGTCGAATAGGTCTCCACCTCACGTCAGAGGCATTCGGACGTAAGCTTGGCTTCGGAGCACACACACGTTACCTGTGATATAGTCATACAGTAAGCATGGCCGTACAGTATTCGTTTGAAGAACAACGAGATATGGTTTTTGTTTATGGACTAGCCGACGTTAATGCGCATGAAACTCGGCGGTTGTATGAGGAACGGTACCCAACAAGGCGCCTCCCACAGCCGCAAACGTTTACAGCAATTCATCGGCGATTTGGCGAAACAGGCTCGTTAGAGGGACATCATGGTTATTCTGGAAGACCTCGAACACGACGGGATGCTGTATTTGAAAAGAGTGTTCTCGAGCGCTCCGACGAAACACCTGCGACAAGTACTCGAGCGGTTGAATACGACACGGGGGTCACTCATCGGTTAGTCTGGGAGGTTTTGAGGGATGATGGCCAGCATCAGTTTAGTTTCCACCCTGTCAACGATCTAAATCTTGTGGCGGAATAGGAACACAGGCTAGGGTCTTGTCGGTGGTTTCTACGGCGTGTTGCACGAAATCCCGACTTCTCCGCCATTGTGTTGTTTACCGACGAGTGCACCTTCCATCGGGATGACCTTTACAACACTCGAAACGTTCATTACTGGGCTAGGGGAAATCCTCGCGCCACGTACGTCCACGGACGCTCAACATTTGGGCAGGAATTGTTGGTGACCATCTAATTGGGCCGGTCTGTCTACCTCCTCGACTTACTGGAGCAAATTACCTTCACTTTTTACAAGAAACTCTATCCGGTCTGCTGGAAGATGTTGCCCTGGACATACGGCTAAGCATGTGGTCGCAACATGATGGGGCGCCAGCACGTAACAGTTGTCCTGTGAACGGATGTTTAAATGAACTATTTGGCAGCAGGGTAATTGACAGAGGTGCTCGAAAGAAATGGCCCCCGTGATCACCAGACCTCACGCCACCAGACTTTCTCTTGTGGGGATTCTTCAAGATTCTTGTTCACCCACCCGGACGCGAAGTACCTAGAAATGAAGCGGAATTAATGGATCGAATTCAGCTTGCCACCAGTCACATCTGGGGAATTACAGGGATAATTAAAATAGTTCGGCAAACCACCATCCGATATTACCAAGCTCGTGTCGCGTCAGAGGGTCGTCATTTCTAGAACCTGGGTTAAGTAAACAATGTCCTAGCTACAAAGTAGACCCTTTTCAGGGCAAACACAATTTTTAAAATACTTCCTGTCCGAGAACTAAGAGCTGTTGACGCGTTTGTTCCCGGTACACCTTACGACGAAACTACAAATAGATGTGTCGGGACCCATACGGATTCGCCCCCAGGCCCCCAGAGTGGAAGACTGACGCGCTACCACCGAGCGTGCTGGCCGCCATAGATACATCGCTATCTTCGGCAGGCAAAGCATTTGCAGTGATGTGTTGTCCCGAGCATCCTGCAACAGGGCAATCCCGAGGCCAATCGGAGAGCGTGGCGCCAAGATTGCGTAGTTTACAAATGGTGCGTTGTCGACCTACACTCCGTCCACTCGTGGCCTACCGGGGCCATTCGACCGCCGTGTCATCCTTAAGGAGGATGCGGATAGGAGGGGCGTGGGGTCAGCACACCGCTCTCCCGGTCGTCATGAGGGTATTCTTGACCGAAGCCGCTACTATTCGGTCTAGTAGCTCCTCAATTGGCACCACGAAGCTGAGTGCACCCCGAAAAATGGCAACAGCGCATGGCGGCCTGGATGGTCACCCATCCAAGTGCCGACCACGCCCGACAGCGCTTAGCTTCGGTGATCTCACGGGAACCGGTGTGTCCACTGCGGCAAGGTCGTTGGCTGTCGACCTACACAACGTTAGTAATTTTGGTTTCTAGTGGCATCAGCTACTTAGGGCTAAAATTTCGTGACACGAGTGTTTTCCGCCCTGTATACTGTTCACTAAGCAATTTTGTACATTATAAAAGACCTTGAAACTGCGCTATCACAAGACCGAGTACGGGTATAGCATCGCTGGTCCATTCTACCAAGTACGCCAGGCGGCGCTCAAACCTCATTAGACGCTGCAAATATTCTGACGAGAAGTGTTTCTTCGTGGGGAAACTAATGTTAAGCAAACGAGGCATTTTCTACGGGCCCACAAAAAAATAAGAAAGCCTACGATATTTGGCATTACGTCTCAAACTTGCCCAGAAAAGAGTGCAGGTACTCCATCTAGTTTCATCTACATCTGACGACGCGTGTTTTATGATACATCTTTAAACAGTTCTAGAGTAACATGATCGTCAATACCTAGTATTCCACTCCATTCAAATTTGGTGGCAGCAAATGTGATCCAGTCATATGATCGCAGATAACACTAGTCCATACATTCACTGTAAACCGTAGTCGATGGTGGTGTTCGATTGAGACGTGAAGATGGTGCTACACTCAGCTGTAGCTGTCACGGCACTAAAAATAAAGAAATAAATAAAGCCATTTCTGGCGAACTGTACCTCATCTGTGAACAACAAGTTGCTTACAAAATTTGGCTTGTTCTCAGAACGGTGAAAGATCCAATCATAAAATCGAATTCTTAGTCGGAAATCATCCGCACACAAACGTTGAACTAGCTGGTGATGATAGGTGTTCGGTCCCATACAGGACACGGCGCGCACTATTCTGAGATATAGTGAAAGCGATGGCACACTTGCATTTTTACGGCTGTTCTTCCACATTTACAAGTACCTCCTCTTCTAAACCGACAGTTGGAGTAGTTCGTGCATGACCCACATGATGCACTGGATGAAGGCACCTGTCTCTCCGAGTCGGCAATGAACGGTCTGGAACGTTCGAGGCTGTGCTTGACGTCTGTTCGGATATCGACCGCGGTACACGAATTGAGCTTTGTGTGCGTTTCCAGTGACGCTGCCCTTCATGAAATGGACGTCTCGCATTTCTGCGAATGTGCGCCATTCTATTTCGGAGATTACTGTTCTTGTCACAAACACTGGAGCTACCTGCTGTAAAGCCTCAGTGTAAACTAGCAAACACTGCAATATTGCAATGCAAACAATTCACTTGATTCAGAGTGGAAAAGCAGATGTACCACGCAGAAAGTCGAACTGTTTACCTAGCCGTGGTGGCAGGGAAGGGGAGTAACTCCGTACGTTGCGGTATTCTTCGAAGTGGAGCCCCAACACGCGTTACGTGTATGTGCGCTTCACCGAATCTGGTATTCATTTACATCGAGATGTGCAAAACAAATCCTCTTTCTCGCTTCGCTGGCATTATTAGTAAAACTATCTTCCCTGGTGAGACCGCTATATTCCACAGCTGTGTCTCCGGTTTCATTTTCTGCTGTTTCAGTCGCGAATGATAATTGTTCGTAGCTGTGACGACCGATTTTGTTTGCATTTTCTGTTTCCTCCTCCGTTATGTTATCTGTCTCCCAGTAGTCATCAAACGTGTTTTGGCTTGATTCACGGCCTTCCTCATTTCCTAATGTCAGAATAGTGGTCTAGTGCTTAACGATTTTGTTTAGTAACGCAGGTGATCCAATTTTGATTACCGGTGACCACCTTACATTTATCTACGATGGAAATGTCTGAAATACGGTTGTAATTACCGAAGGTTGTTTGTCTCTTTCCAAAACTGAATAGATCAATGCCTCTCTCTAATTATAAATCGTCCGATACCATTTTTGTCGTATTTGCGCAGTTCGCAGTTTTTCAAGGGCCTTGGTTTTTCATCGCAGTTATCTTTCGTTTCTTTTTTCTTTCCCCTTTTTGATATTTATGAGAACATTTGGTACGCTGTTTGTGCAAGAATAATTGCACTCCAAAAAGCTGATCATCCTACTATGTCGCTATATTCAGTTTAAATAAATAAATGAATATAGACAAATACATTTAGAAATGTAAAAAAAATGAAGTCCGCCTGCTTAGCTGGGTGGTAACGTACTTGTCTCCCATGCAAGTGGGCCCGGGTTCAATTCCCGGCCGTCATCATCATTTCATTCTCATCACCGGCGCGCAAGTCGCCCAATGTGTCGTCGGCTAAAATAAGGCTTGAACTTGGCGGCCGAATTTCCACGGATGGGGCCTTCCGGCCAACGATGCCATACGCTCATTTTCAATACAATGAAACAAATTATTGCATGAATACAAATTTTGTAGACCATATGCGAAAATTCAAATATGTCTTTAATATAGAATAATCTTTGAACTTTTTTCCCGTCATTGTGGTGTGTGTACGTTGAATTTAGGTATCTGTTGCAGAAAGCGTCGGACATGTTGTACTCAGACTCTTAAATGTTCTAACTGTCCAAAAGTTTTTGAGAATGAAGTCTGATATTTGTGAAAGTCTTGATAGTGAAACAATGGTTATTTTTACAAGTCTCTGAATGAAAGAAAACGGCATAATTCAAGTTGTTGTTGTTATTGTGGTCTTCAGTCCTGAAACTGGTTTGATGCCGCTATGAATGCTACTCTATCCTGTGCAAGCTTCTTCATCTCCCAGTACCTACTGCAGCCTACATCCTTCTGAATCTGCTTACTGTATTCATCTCTTGGTCTCCCTCTACGATTTTTACCCTCCACGCTGACCTCCAGTACCAAATTGGTGATCCCTTGATGCCTCAGAACATGTCCTACCAACCGACCCCTTCTTTTAGTCAAGTTGTGCCACAAACTCCTCTTCTCCCCAATTCTATTCAATACCTCCTCATTAGTTATGTGATCTACCCATCTAATCTTCAGCATTCTTCTGTAGCACCACATTTCAAAAGCTTCTATTCTCTTCTTGTGTAAACTATTTATCGTCCATTTGTCACTTCCATACATGGTTACACTCCATACAAATACTTTCAGAAATGACATCCAGACACTTAAATCAATACTCCATGTTAACAAATTTCTCTTCTTCACAAACGCTTTCCTTGCCATTGCCAGTCTAATTCCCTCAGCATCACACGATTTAATTCGACTACATTCCATTATCCTCGTTTTGCTTTTGTTGATGTTCATCTTATTCCCTCCTTTCAAGACACTGTCCATTCCGTTCAACTGCTCTTCCAAGTCTTTTTCTGTCTCTGACAGAATTACAATGTCATTGGCAAACCTCAAAGTTTTTATTTCTTCTCCATGCATTTTAATACCTACTCCGAACTTTTCTTTTGTTTCCTTTGAAAAACGAAACACTGTGTTTCGGTAGTAAAAATGAAAAACCTGAAACTGAATTATGGACTGTTAGAATATACAAAAATGGAAAAATAGATCGCAACGCCAAAATGGAGTTGTCCGACATAAACGAAAGTTGGTAGGCGTGTTTCTACATCTGAAATATGGTGTCTATTTACATTTCGTGCCAGTCGCACCACTATGAGATTGCAAATAACGTTTGCTTTAAATACGCGTTGTAACAATTGCGAGCGTTAGTTACCTTTGAGATTTGGCGTGGTGAATCGATGTTAATCAAGAATGCCTGTAAGCCGACAAGGACGCCATTACCAACACCTCAAAGTAAGAGGGCTACAGGAAGCTGAATGTTGCTTCTGCTGTGTTGCAGAAAGACTAGGCAGGAATCTAGCTACCGTATATGACTGTTGTCAGCTGTGTTCACGAGAATGTCCGGTCGCAAGATGACCGGGCTACAGACGGCCAGGTGATACTGCCGACAGGGACGGCAATCGTGACTGGCATATGGCTGTGGCGCTTTCTACTGCATATTCAGTGCCAAGTAGGGCATCAGTTGCCACCATAGTGACGCAACGAACTGTTTCAAACCTGTTACCTCAAGGACGGCTCCTAACTAGCATGCACTCCGGCATCATCCACAAACAGCACTAATCGTCCCTGTATTGACCGACCAGGTGCAACAGGCATGGAACTACATCCCACGATCTGTCATCCGGCGTCTGCACACTTTTGCGTGCTTGCGTTCAACATGATGGCGGCTACAGCGGTTAGTAACGAACCAGCATTTCACATTTGCAATGGCTTACCTCGCGCTTACGTTAACCTGTGACCTAGCAATGTTAATTACTTAAATATGTTACCTAGGCAAATACAAGGTGACCGAAAAGTCTTTCCCTGATTACATAAACTAATAACTCAGGCTAGAATTAAGATACAAATGTGAAACTGGTGTCTAATTGTTTAAAAACTATCAAAGTTTTTCTTCACACATCAGTAAACTTTTACACGAGCACCCTTGGTAGCCCGTAGCACGTCTAGGCGGTATTCAATTTCCGTCCACACATTAGCCAACGCCGGCCGCGGTGGTCTCGCGGTTCTAGGCGCGCAGTCCGGAACCGTGCGATTGCTGCTGTCGTAGGTTCGAATCCCGCCTCGGGCATGGATGTGTGTGATGTCCTTAGGTTAGTTAGGTTTAAGTAGTTCTAAGTTCTAGGGGACTAATGACCACAGCAGTTGAGTCCCATAGTGCTCAGAGCCATTAGCCAACATCACTGGAGGGATCGATTCAACGACTGTGGTTTCCGTTGTCGCAGGGTTTCCAGATCTGGTACACGTGTTCGGCAGACCTCGTCCTTGACATAACCCCATAAGAAGAAGTCTAATGGGGTTATGTCAGGAGAGCGAGGAGGCCAAACCGTTCGCCCATCGCGACCAATCCATCGCCCAGGAAAGGTCATATCGAGATAGGCACGGACGTCCAAACCCCAATGAGGCGGTGCATCGTATTGCTGAAACAAGACATCGGGGTGATACTGAAGCAGCTGAGGAGTAGCATACAGTTGCAACATGTCCAGATACACTGCAGATGTGGTGGTAGCTTCAGCGAAGAAGAATGGCCCGATAATTCGATCGTGCAATAGAGCGCACCAAACATTCATCTTTAGACTGCCTCTGGTGCACTCCATGACCTCGCCAGGGGGTTGTGAACACAAAATGGGCACATTATAGCCATTCATTACTCCACTGACAAAGAAGGTCGCTCCGTCGGGAAAGGCAATTCGTCTGAGATAACCATCGTCGTCCTCAATACGTGATAGCATTTCGACCGCAAAGCCATATCGTCGTGTTCTGTCATTGGGAAACAACGGAAGTGGAAGTTTACTGATGTGTGAAAAAAACTTTGATAGTTTGTAAGCAATTAGACAGCAGTTTCATATTTGTATCTTACTTCTAGCCTGAGTTATCAATTTATGTAATGAGGGAAAGACTTTTCGGGCACCCTGTACCTTCCAGAAACTTCATTACTTTACATTAGTTACTTTTTTGGTGTTGCGTTTTTTTCGTCAGTGTATTATTGCTGCCCCCGGACTAGCGAAGCCGTTATAATACAAGTAATTAAATATGTATTGCTACAACCGTTAACCATCGAAAGATTTATAGTATTCATAAAAAAGTGGCTTTCACGTGAATTGTAAAGCTGTCTTTTTATTCAAGCGTATGGTAGCTAGCGGCTTTATAACATTCAGTCAGCCTTATGGGGCTAAGTGACAGGCTGCTTGAGTGTAAAAGCATCGATATTGACGCGCCGGAATAGAATTACATCGAAAGGCTTCCAGCAGCAGAAAAACCATCAGCCGCTAGTTTTCAAGTCAGAGAGCGAGATATCAGGTGCATTACGATTCCGAATCTCTGCAAGACTGCAGACCAGTGCTAAAGGTTTAGGTCTAGATAGTAAGGTGGCGGTAAGAGGAGACCATTACTTTCTTTTTTTTTTTCAAAACTCTGTCAATGGAATAAAGAGGAGAAGGACGGCGCTCCTTAATTCCAAAAGTTCAGCTTCCCTTGTCTGTAAGTGTTTTCAATTTTTACTGACTCTTTATACATAGTAATCTGACGGCTTCCTGGTATAACCACAGAGGAGAACTGAACACAAAACGAAACTGTGCAGTAGCTATAATGCAACGTTGTGTGTCGCTGTTGTTTTACAATTTTGCTTCATTTTCAGCTTCCTTATCCGTTATGTTATCTGTCCCCTAGTAATCACACATGTTTTGGCTTGGTTCATGGCCTTTCTCGTTTTCTGATGTCAGAATAGTGGTCTGGTGCTTAACGATTTCGATTAGTAACGTCGCTGTTCCAATTTTGATTCCCGGTGACCACCTTACACTTTCCTCTGATGGAAATGTCTGAAAGAAGATTGTAATTATCCGAATTAGTTTGTCTCTCTCCAAAACGGAATAGATCGATGACTCTCTCTACTTATAAATCGTCCGGTACCATTTTTGTCGTATTTGCGCATTTCACGGTTGTTCAAGGGGGCTTAGTTTTTCATTGGAGTTGTCTTTTGTCTCTTTTTCTTTACCCTTCTTGATATTTGTGAGAACATTTCTACGCTGTTTGTGCAAGAATATTTACACTCCAAAAAACTGGTCATCCTGATACGTCGTTATATTCAGTTTCAATAAATATACTCTTTGCGCACACAGTCACTTATTCACACAGCTGTGGACTTCAACTCTGAACTGCAGTGTCTTGTTTAGGGACTTGTGAAATTAAGCACGCGTTGGTACACAAGTTATTCACAACCGATTTGACGGACGTAGTGCGTTATTAACAGAGTTAAGAGAATGTATGTTGTTGCCCTCGCTGTATTAAGCAGGGCTTTAATAAACATTTTTATCACTAAACGGTACCCAGCTTGTTTCAAGGACATTTATTCATTTTACCAACCACTGCAATTAATTTACAGGAAGTTAACACAACTATAACAGGGTGATGAGAAAGGAGTGAGAGACGCATAAAAAGCCAGCGTGCTTTGTAGTCAAGCGCGTAGTTAACACCTTTGATACACAGAGACAATGTGAGAAAGACAGTTCGTACGTCACAGTTGCAAAAAGTAGAATTCACTTTTCAGTCAACAGCCCACAAAATTCATCTCCGCACAGGTTATTAACAGCCTCATCATGATCTCTATGATTGCAGTTGATCACAGTTCAGAATCCGTTAAATGTGATTACAAGACGTTTTTCCTGAGCACTTGATTTCAGTATTCATTATGAGGTATGCGTTTTGCTCTGAAAAACGTATTGATTGTGTTTGAGCATGTATTACTTACTCACATTGTAACATGCACGAATCAACAGTTTATCTAGATAAACAACGGGTCGATTGTGTACTGATGCTTCTTCTTTTTCGTAAGAAGTGTAATGGAGTACCCTCCTTTTGAATGTATATTCTCGCACCGGACATGATGACGTGTTCGTTTTGTCACCTTTTAAAATCAAATCCCGACAGCTGGATCACATTTTTTGCTAACCTCGTGGTCCAGTTCGAGACGAAAACAGTTTTGAAGTTCCAGAATGAGATTTTCACTCTGGAGCGAAGTGTGCGCTGATATGAAACTTCCTGGCAGATTAAAACTGTGTGCTGGACCGACACTCGAACTCGGGACCTTTGCCTTTCGCGGGCAAGTGCTCTACCAACTGAGCTACCCAAGCACGACTCACGCCCCGTACAGACAGCTTTACTTCTGCCAGTACCTCGTCTCCTACATTCCAAACTTCACAGAAGCTCTCCTGCGAACATTGCAGAACTAGCACTCCTGAAAGAAAGGATATTGCCGAGACATGGCTTAGTCACAGCCTGGGGGATGTTTTCAGAATGAGAGTTTCATATCAGCGCACGCTTCGCTGCAGAGTGAAAATCTCATTCTGGAAACATCCCCCAGTCTGTGGCTAAGCCATGTCTCCGCAATATCCCTTCTTTCTGGAGTGCTAGTTCTGCAAGGTTCGCAGGAGAGCTTCTATAAAGTTTGGAATGTAGGACACGAGTTACTGGAAGATGTTGTGAGCACGGGGCATGAGTCGTGCTTGGGTAGCTCAGATGGTAGAGCACTTGGACGAGAAAGGGAAAGGTCCAGATTTCGAGTCTCGGTCGGGCACACAGTTTTAATCTGCCAGGAAGCTTCAGTTTTGAAGTTGTTGCGACCTCGGCAGTTCCTTGTACTGTTCATAATATCGCAGAAATCAATCTAATAAATTTTTGAGTACCATCAATGAAATAGTTGCTGTCAATTCCTGTGCTATGGCAATAACAACAAGTTGTCACGAAAGCATTTTCGGCGATCGCTTTACACGCTCCTATTGCGAGTTTACAATGCGTGCTAGTTTTGGGGAATGGGACTGTACCTAGCGGAAGGACAAAGGTAGTTGCCGCTTCTTCAAACCAATCACTACGATTTGTAGTCCGGTGACATTGTCATCCACAAAAATTCTCTCATTGTTTGAAAACAAGACTTCATGAATGGCCTCCAAGTAGCCGAGCACAACCATTTCCAGTGAATGATCGGTTCAGCTGCATCAGATGACCCAGTCCACTCCGTGTAGACACAGCCCACGCCATTATGGAGCCAACACCAGGTCGCGCACTGCGTTGTTGACAACTTCGGTGCATAGCTTCGTGGTGTCTACACCACACTCGAGCCCTATCATCAGCTACAACCGGGTCCAACTAGTATGGTCACGAGTCCAGGCGATGTCGTGCTGTTAGCAAAGTTACTCGCCCAAGTCGTCTGCAGCCATAGCCCGGTAACGCAAAATTTCGCCATACTGATCTAAAGCGTTCGTTCGTCATACATTCATTTCTGCGGTTATTTGGTGCACCGTTGCTTGTCTGTTAGCACTGACAACTCTGCGGAAATGCCGCTGCTCTCAGGCATTAAGTGAAGTCTGTCGACCACTGCGTTGGCAGTGGTCAGAGGTAATGCCTGAAATTTGGTGTTCTTGGCGCATTCTTGACACTGTGTATCTCGGAATATTGAATTCCCTATCGTTTTCAGACATGTAATGTCCCATGCTTCTAGCTACAACTACCCTCAAAGGCTCTTAGTTCCTGTCGCGCGACCCATAATCACGTCGGACACCTTTTCACATGAATCACCTGAGTACAAATGACAGCTCCACACATACACTGTCCATTTATACCTTGCGTTCGCCATACTGCCGCCGTCTTTGGTTCAAATGACTCTGAGCACTATGGAACTTAGCATCTGACGTTATCGGTCCCCTAGAGCTCAGATATACTTAAACCTAACTAACCTAAGGACATCACACACATCCATGCCAGAGCCAGGTCGCGCGGTTCCAGACTGAAGCGCCTAGAACCGCTCGGCCGCGACGGCCGGCGCCGCCATTTTTGTGTGTGTATATCGTTATCGCATGACATTTGTCATCTTTATGTCTTAATGATCTTATAGAGGGGCTGGACAAAAATTTGGAAAAACTAAAAGCACAACACATTGATATGCGTGGTACAGTATAGGGAACCTGTTGGCATTAGAAACAGCTTCCAGTCGTCTCAGAAAAAGTTTGCTGTATGATGTTCAAGGGAATCTTACAACATTCTTCCTTGAAGATAATGGAATTGCAGGTAAAGCTGATGGAGGTGTATTGTTATCACACACACTTTTCTCCAAAGTAGACAAAGCCTCAATAATATTGAAAGCTGGTAACTAGCTGGTAAGTATGGTGGCCAGAGGACATTTGACAACTCATTATCGCACTCGCAAAACCAGTCGTGGACGATGCGAGCCATATGAACAGGGATCTTTGGAACAAGGCATAGCAAATGGGGTACAAACAAAGGGCCGCGCGGGGTAGCCGTTCGGTCTTGGGCGTCTTGTCACGGTTCGCGTGGCTGTCCCCGCCGGAGGTTCGAGTCCTCCCTCGGGCATGGAACTGTGTGTTGTCCTTAGCGTAAATTAGTTTTAAGTTGGATTAAGTAGTGTGTAAGTTCAGGGACCGATGACCTTCGCCGTTTGGTAGCATAGTCCTTGCCACAAATTTCCAATTTTTTTGGCAAACATGGGCCCATAGAGTGAACCTCATCAGCTAAAATGGTGACATAATTCGTGGCAGTAATGCGACCTTGAAGAGAAACCATCGGGCTCATGGAATTACCCGATATGGCTGTTCAGATCATCACCGAACCCCCTCCATGTCTGACATTTGGCACGTAAACTTTCTTTCACTGCTCCGTAGTTCCGGTTCTTTGGTTTCGGCATCACGCTTTCTTGTTACAAGCATTTGTATCACTGATTAGTCCTTTCGAAATTTCGAGCTCGCCCTGCAATTCACTGTTTATCCTTTCTTGTTGTTTTGGTACTGCAATGTTTCGCGAGAGCATCATCCAGTTCTGCAGTGACTTTTTGTAGCCATGGTCGTCTTATTTTTCGTCACAGTCGTCTTCAATGATTGTCTATAACGATGAGTCAACACAGACTTTCGTCCGCGCTGTGACGTAACAGATGATCTTTTCCCACTTGCCTTGTAAGCGGTATATATCTTCGATGCGATGCCTTCGGCTTTCTGAATTACGGAAGCGCGGGCCATACGAGCGCTAAGAATGTACCCACGATCGAATTCATTTACACTACTTTCCAATAAAACTGCTACACCAAGAAAAAATGCATATGATAAACGGGTGTTCATTGGAAAAATATATTAAACTAGAACTGACATGTGTTTGAATTTTCACGCAATTTGGGTGCATAGATCCTGAGAAATCGGTACCCGGTACGACCACCTCTCGCCGTAATAACGGCCTTGATACGCCTGGGCATTTAGTCAAACAGAGCTTGGGTGGCGTGTACAGGTACATGCAGCTTCAACACGATACCACAGTTCATCAAGAGTAGTGACTGGCGTATTATGACGAGCCAGTTGCTCGGCCACCGTTGACCGGACGTTTTCAATTGGTGGGAGACCTGGAGAATGTGCTGGCCAGGGCAGCAGTCGAACTTTTTCTGGACGCAGAAAGGGCCGTACAGGACCTGCAACACGCGGTCGTGCATTATGCTGCTGAAATGTAGGGTTTCGCAGGGATCGAATGAAGGGTAGAACCACGGGTCGTAACACATCTGAAATGTAACGTCCACTGTTCGAAGTGCCGTCAATGCTTACAAGAGGTGACCGAGACGTGTAACCAATTGCACCCCATACCATCACGCCGGGTGATACGCCAGTATGGCGATGACGAATACACGCTCCCAATGTGCGTTCATCGCGATGTCGCCAAACACGGATGCACCATCACGATGCTGTAAACAGAACCTGGATTCATCCGACAAAATGACGTTTTTCCATTCGTGCACCCAGGTTCGTCGTTGAGTACACCATCACAGGCGCTCCTGTCTGTGATGCAACGTCAAGGGTAACCGCAGCCATGGTCTCCGAGCTGATAGTCCACGCTGCTGCAAGCGTCGTCGAACTGTACGCGCAGATGGTTGTTGTCTTGCAAACGTCCCCATCTGTCGACTCAGGGATCGAGACGTGGCTGCAGGATCCGTTACAGCCATGCGGATAAGATGCCTGTTATCTCGACTGCTAATGATACGAGGCCGTTGGGATCCAACACGGCGTTCAGTATTACCCTCCAGAACCCACCGAATCCGTATTCTGCTAACAGTCATTGGATCTCGACCAACGCGACCAGCAATGTCGCGGTACGCTAAACCGCAATCGCGATAGGCTACAATCCGACATTTATCAAAGTCGGAAACGTGATGGTACGCATTTCTCCTCCTTACACGAGGCATCCCAACAACGTTTCAGCAGGCAACACCGGCCAACTGCTGTTTGTGTATGAGAAATCGGTTGGAAACTTTCTTCATGTTAGCACGTTGTAGGTGGCGCCACCGTCGCAAACCTTGCATATCACAGCATCTTCGTCCTGTCGGTTAAATTTCGAGTCGGTAGCACGACATCTCCGTCGTATAGCAATTTTAATGGCCAGTAGAGTAGCTCGGACATGATGCACTTACATGTACACAGATGTGCTTGTGGAGACACGCTGCTTGCCGCCCAAGTATGCAGTCGCCGGATCGGGGCGCGCGGCCCGTGGCATCGCGATACCTGGGGTCGGCCACAGAATTGCGGCCTGCGTCGCGTTCCCCGCCAATCGATGTATGCGGCCCAGAACGCGTGGGCGAGCGGCCGATCCGGGTCGCGCACGTGCTGCGTGCTGTATGCTGTATGCTGTCTGCTGTGTGCTGTATGAACCGCGGCTTGGCTACGTGCCTGCCGGCTCCTTCTCACTTACCTGGACCGAGAGCTGTTAGGCTGCAGATTGGTCGCACAAAACCAACAGGATTCCACCAACCGCCAGTCTCGACTTACAGAGACCAAACGTTTCATAAACGCTGAACCTGAACTCAACCGTCAAAAATTCAGACGTAGATCGAGAATTTCTTTTCCCTCTCTAATGTATCTAATGGACACGTGAGCTCAGCAGGCCCGTTACAGATAAATAATCTACGAGCATGTTGTGTACATAGTTCCGCGTAGTCAGCGCGTACACAACTTTTCCACTAGAGCGCGCCCCACTAAGCACAACAGCGCAGGCGCAGCGCTCGTCCGTCTCCGCACTACGAGATGGCGCTGCCTTAGAGACGGACCAAATTGTGCTTCCGCCTACGCGCAGCCAATGGGATTGCTGCTAACGTAGAACCTTTTCTCCTTGCGGATCACTCGCGCAGTGCTACCTGAATGCACGAGGTATTAAAACGAGTGTACAGACCTCCAATTAGTCAGTCTGCATTTGTCTGCACCAGTCTGTACGAGTCTGCATTTGTCTGCACCAGTCTGTACGAGTCTGCATTTGTCTGCACCAGTCTGTACGAGTCTGCATTAGTCTGTACCAGTCTATAGTCAAGCTTCAGTATGCGCCTAATAAGATTATCATATTCCTGTACATAGCCATGAAGGTAAATGAATAGACTCTTTGTGAAGTATCAGAGATATGTGAGAATAAGATTGACGTACCGAGACCAAAGGAACTTCAGATTGTCAGTTGTAAACAGCATCCAGAATCAAGTTACATAATATCTATGCCCGTTCATTATTTTAATAAATGAGTGTGAAAATTAATCAAGTTCTGTTCAAAGGTGGTCACCTTCAAACTGCTACTCTAAGCGTGCAAGTGGCATTTCTATCGTCTGACCCAACAGCAGAATATAAACACGTCACAATAAGACCACGAGACATATTGCTGACACTCGCCTACTTCATTAGAGCGACAAGTCAAATAATCTGATGGTGTATGTACGGAAGGTCTTACAGTACGCACACCACATAGCATTAACCAAAAAGTATCTGCACAACAATTTTCTGTTATCTTATCCATGCTGGATCTCGTGGATCTGCACGATTGTTGGTGGAGAAAACAACCAGTGGAGAACACAACCAGCCACAAATACATTGAAAAAAGAAAGGCTTGATTTCAGTGCCACAGCTGGTTTTCTCACCACGTTCATCTTCAGATGTATAACTTTTCCTATAGTATTTGTAATTTCGTCATCAGTATCTGCATTGAACAAGAATATTTGAATATTTGGTGTCCCTTTTTATGTTATTTCGATATATTATAAAACATGCTGTCCCTGCATTTGATTTGATATAATGTGGAACAGTTTATACGGTCACGTCCGTTTCAGTACACGGCGTTCGTCTTGCTTTGCGCTTGTGCCTCTTTAGGTCAACTTACAAACTGTTGCAGTGCAAACAATACTTATTCTAAATGAATCATTGTGGCACACAATCACTAAATAACGGTCTTCATGGCAATTTCAGCCTCAGACACGTGCTTTACATTCGCTGTTTCCGATTACAAGAACCATCCATTAAGCAAAGATATAATTTCTCTTAAACAATGATGTAAACTAAGAAAAGAATAGTTCTGGGAGAAGCAACATGTTAATAAAAGATAAATATTTTTACTCTAAGAGCGAACTTATCATTTAAGGACTACAGTAAAAGATGTTTTTAAGAATAGCTCTTTTTCTTTTCAACTGCCACAGGTTATTTGAACAGAATGTTATACAGGCATCAGATTGCGTACTATAAATTACACATTTGGGATGGGGAGGTGCGGCGCTCCCTGATTGAATCCGCCCGCCGGATAAACAAAGAGGGTCTGTGTGTCAGCCAGCTTGTATGTGGTTCTTAGGCCGTTTCCCACTACGTGCATAACCAGTTCTCGCCTCACTTACACGATTTGAATTTTGAAAACGTTCACTCACATTGAAGTGAATAAGACTACGTGAAGATAGTTGAGGAACACAAATGCCGTTCCAGGGTGAGAGATTGGGGGGGGGGGAACGTGGTGGAGAAAAGAAGGGTACCCGGGCACACTTTAAACTAACCATCCCCGAATCCGTTAAAAATGGTTCAAATGGCTCTGAGCACTATGGGACTTAACATCTTAGGTCATCAGTCCCCTACACTTAGAACTACTTAAACTTAACTAATCTAAGGACATCACACACATCCATGCCCGAGGCAGGATTCGAACCTGCAACTGTAGCAGCAGCGCGGTTTCGGACTGAACAGCCAAGAACCGCTCGACCACAGCGGCCGACTGAATATGTTACGAACGTACCGACTCTGCATCGATGCGGTACAAAGGCACAAGCAAAAGAAAACATACCAGACAGTAACAATTAAAGTGCAGCTACTCACAGAGGTCAAGTGTGGGATGTAATTCGCTTATGGCAACTAAAATTGGAAGACATGCTGAAGCGTTAATGCGTAATCGATTTACGCTGGAAAAGAACTAGTTCAAGTTTGTCATCAGGTGTAAATCTTACGGTGTGAATGCAAGAAAGACCTATAGAAATATAAAAATATTCCTATTCCATCGTAGCAGGCTGTTACAGCAATCGGTTTAAAAACAGTCTCTGTTGCGAAATTGTTTAATTTGCTTGACGCGTTTCGCACTTTTATGGCATCCTCAGATTCTCTACAAAAAGAAGACACCAAACAGATACAAATCGAGGGAAAGGACTTGGTCCTATCCTGCACAGCTACACAGACAACGAGAACTAAAAGTTATAAAAAACATACGTAAAGGTAGCTGGACACGTGACCCATCAGTCATAAAACCACAAATAAAATAGGTACCAAGGTAACCGGAAACATAATATATCCATTATGAAACACATAAACAATGAAATGGAGCTTAAAAAGAGAGAAACATCTGTATCTAACTGTTTGGTTTCTTCCTTTTGCAGACAATCTGATGATGCTCCAAAAGGGCGAAACGCGTCATTGACATCAAACAATTTCGCAACCGGTAATGTTTTTGTTCTGAAACCTATAGTAATGTTTCCATACGTGATGTATTTGGAACAGGACGTGGGCAAAAAAGGCCAAACAAGTGAAAAAGGTATAACGCTTATTTTGTTGTTAAACATTGCACGGCCATTTTTTTCAATTAGAGTACCAGAGACGTTGACGAGATGATGCATCCGTAAAACGTCGTGAGGAACAATCTCTCGTAGAAGTTCCAGTGCTCCTATGTACTGGTCTTTAAATCAGCTAGGGACCGAAAGTGTCATTGGAAAACGGGTTGTTCTAGATATCCCCAGAGTGAAAAGACACGTGGATTCACATTAGATGGTCTTGCCATACGTGTGGAATATCTAACAGACGAATCACCATCAAAAGTGTCACATGCCCTCACTTCATGAGACGCTGCCGAGAGGTTTGGTATTTAAACCACATTTCGGGAAAGTCCGGTGATTAGCAACTATATACCATCACCTTTCCTCCCCTTAGCGGCCAAATACTGGAAGTGAAATGTTTTTACACCATCAGGATTGGAACAGGGTTACTTAGGGTGCAGCGCCACCTCACTGGCGTGTGTTAGTGACGTTTCTCTCCTTTTTTTAACCTAATGTCAGTCCATCTCTTTCTGAAATCCTCTTCTTGCTTTTTTAAAGTTTTTTATTGCACTTTTTTGCTAACCACTTTTTTCTTTTTATTGGTGCATTAAGACTGCTTATCAAAGAAAACAAAAAAATCGATGCTTCCAGGGTATCGACAGTTGTGACCCTACCAAACAAAAATAAAATGATCCTTCTTCAGGTATTGCCATCTTAACTACACCGAAACGTGCCCCCCACCCCCCACACACACGCAACCTAAGGGGACTAAACTAAGAGGAACAAATGTTCGACTGCCAATCGTTACAGGCAAGAGGAATGAGGAACAGGAGATCTGAATAAGTACGAAACATGTCTTTTTATCCGTTTATTTGTTTTATTTTGTTTTGTTTCCACATACTATATCCGTTGTTTGGCCATGTTGGTGCACTGTACAATGAAAGGTATTCACAGATGCGTCATAAAAATGGGGAGACGGGTTACACCGCAACTGTGGAGGTGGAGGTCAAGTAAAACGCTGTGGAGATATGCTGTGAAGGTTCGCCACTAATGGGGAGGCTGGGTGAATGTGATCACAATCAAATTCCAGAAGCCAAGGGCTGTATGTGGACCATTGTGAAAGACATCTTCTAATGCCTGTCCTCGAAACCAAACGAATCTATGGTGTTTTGCAGGAGGGGTGTGAGATATGGGGCAGTAGCAAGAACACTGCGATAACCATCGTTGGCAGTGTATCGAGATGACAGCCGACGATGCATTGAATGAGGAGCCAAACGTCTCGTTTCAGGGGGCATGTAAGACTATGCTCGTTCATATCGTCGAGCTGGCAGTCACAGCAAAGTGGTGAAGTAGTCAGTCCTGTAAGACGAAGCTGACGATTTGTCGAAAATTTACCGCTGACAACGACATACTAGACGGCAGACATGTTCGATGGTAAAAAGGGTGCATGGACACACCTCCAAACTGTCCATCATTGATATCTAGGTGCTATACCTCTATGGGATTGTGTGCTATGGGTGATGTAAACAAAAGATAAAAGTCCTTGACACAGAAACGTAGATGATCGAGAGTTTGTACCGAACATAGCTAAATTCGATGAAATAAGTTATGATGTAGTACAATTATGGTGAGATACAGCTATGTCGATTGATGATTGCAGAGAAGACGAGCAAAGGATACCCAAGAGGCTGTATGTTAAAGATGGAAGGACTCCTGCCAGTACCGCATCAGAGTATGAACAAAGAGCACAGTGGATCTTGCTCGCATGCTGACGTGTCTGCGACAGCCTTATAGAGAGGGCAGTGTCAGAGTATTGTAGCGGACCTTGAAAAGGGCTCCTGCTGACCCCAAATATCCAAATGCTGATTGGAGTTGGCGACCAAAGAGTAATGACACTGGAAGATCTGGGCAACATGTACCAAATTAGGGGCCACATACATAATGACATACAACATACGTCATAGTAGGTCCAAGCAACAGTGGAGAAAGCTGCGAACATGGTGCAGTATTGATGGCAGAGGCTGGCTGTAAACCAATGTTGAAATGTGGTCTAGGGAAGCCATAAAGGTGAACCCTAAGTGGAAAAGTGTGGTACCAATGGGAAAGGGTCAGGTGCCACAACCTGATGTCCATGCCCGATTTGCGTCATCATTGACTTGTGATGTTAAAGATGATATCCAAAAATCTTTACTGTTGTAGGCAATGGATGGGGCCAATAAGTTCCTGTGTGGAGTGGGTGAAAATCAAAAGATCATCTGCACAGGCCCAGCAGTGACAGGTGTGATTACACAAGGTGAAACCCTGTAGGAGTGTTGAAGAGGTGGAGAGGGACTCCAATGGGATAGGATACAGTAGTGTCGACATGAGGCATCCTTGATACACAGAGCAGCATATAGGAATTGATCCAACAAGTTTCACAAAGACCTGGACCATCCAGAAAGTGGGAAGCAATAACTGGTGAGTAGCATCTGCAAGGCGTCACAGTAACCCCATTCATGTCAAGACTGTGAGGAGGAATGTGTGTCAAATGTGACTGATGGCACCCATAAAGATCAGTGTCATGCAGAACCGACAGACTGCAACTATCACATTGATCTGTCTGAAGCGTAGCCTCAGACCTTCTGGTGAAAGGAATGTAGAAAAGACCATGTGCATGCATGCTGCCAAGAGGCACATGTAGATCTTACAATCTGCATTCATTAATGTGAGGGGGCAATATGAGGGGAAATTTGTTCCCCGATGGTTTATAAACTGGCAAATGAGCACCAGTGACAAATTTAGGTGTTATCGGGAAGTACAGTGTAAAGAGTTCCTGAAGTATGTCTGTCCAGCGAGGGATTGTTAATGTGTTGAACACCTAGTGGAGCTCCACTGTGTGGCCATCCAGTCCCTGCCCCCTACTCTGAGGGCTCCCAACTCTTTCTCGACTATGTGCTTGGCTACTATGGGGCCACAGCCTTTGCAGCATTACTTCCTTTCCATGCAGCAGGCTTATACTTCCACTATCCCTTCCCTCTCCGCCTCTACATAAGAGAATTTTTCTTGGTGCAGAGCCTATTCGGTTTAGTTCCCCATTGTAGGGTTTGACCTGCCAACAATTTTCAAAATTCTCCAGAAGTGCAGATAGTGTAGGGAAGGTCGCTTAATGTGGTGTGTGCTCCACCTTTGTTCCTTTCCATCTCTCTATCCTTCCCTTTAATAATGTACCGAAAGCCTTGAGTGGTAGCCATCCCATTGTGAAGTGGTCGTCCAGTATCTGCATCATGGTAGCCCCCTGACTACATAGGGATTACACTGTGGGTGCCTGAGTTGAAAACTCCCCATGTATGCTGAGGAGCATGTGTCCATCGTGACTGGGGCACTGGGACTCTGATCAACAGATTACTGGCCTGGTAACTGTGGCTGAGGCTGGGTGGCACCCATTGGGAGAGCTCCGTTTGGAGTATGTGGCGGCATGGTGGATGAGCTACAAATGAAATGGATGAAGTCATCTCCTGCTGGTGGCCATATGGCCTCAGCAGTCTATGAAGAGAGGATCCTCTTAATGCAGATACAACCCTAAAATGTTCCCTTCCGTGGCTATGCCTTAGGAGGAACGTCGGGCTAAGTGGCAAGCAGGAAAATACTCCCTACAATACTTAGTTTGCACAAGGCTTGATGGGGATTCCTTCCTGGCCACAAAGCCATTATTCTTTGTCGAGAACTTAAAGACAAGTTTGGGGAAGTAGGAACCAACTCTAAAATGAAAAGTGTTTCAATTTTCATCAAAACAGCATCCCCTGCCCTGTGACTGACGCTGCTCGTTTGTAACACTGGTGACTATCACTCCCCATAACAGTCTAAATATTGTTCCAGGCACCATTTACCACTGTGACTTGTTCTTTTAGTCTGATGAAAAGATACAGGCCAACTTTCAGTGACAGGTGTACACATTGTCTATCGTATACATAGGCGGCCAAAGGACAATAGGGTCGCTACCAGTGCTTTCATCTTGGCCTTTGAGAGTGATTTATTGCCTGGAAACGTCAAGGTAATGGTATACTGATGCGATGTGAAACTGATGTACCCTCATCCCCACCTCCATGCGTTCCTACAAGTGTCTGAAATTTGTGCACATGTCTTTGGGTGGCAACGCTAGCCCCATTTGTAAAGATTGGTGATGAACATTGCATGTGAATGCTCCTTGTGCTCCTCCCTCATCTGTGTCAGCTGTGGAAAGCTCCATTCTCCCTTCTCAGCAGATTACACTCTTTTTCCAGAGAGAAGAAATTACAAGAATACAAGACTCAGGACAAACTAACTTACAAAGACGCTAACAACAAATAAGAGCAGTTTCATCCAGTATATGAAACAATGTCATATGCTACAGCTACAATGACGTCGCCTCCTTTGGTGACGGTACTCTCGCCCATTACATCTCTTACAGTGGGACCTCAGGGGAGCACAATCATGTATAGTGGCTCCCCTGTTGCTGCTTGCTCCACAACTAGCTTGGGAGCGATGGCTTCTCACAAACTGGGGACATTGGTCCCCACGTTCCAGCTAAACAAGTCACCTTCTACTGGCTTCTCTTGCCAGACACTTCCAATATTTCCAATGGTCTACAACTGGATACCAGTTAGTGACTGATGGAGTCACGGTCTACTGGTCAGAGGGCTTTGCGATCATAATCCATACCTGAAACTGGTTCAGAAAAGTCCACCAATCATCGAAATCCTCTGAGATGAAAGACAAGAAAAAGTCCTCGAAGAAGAAGGACATGCAGGTGGGACCTCATGCAAACAGATCCCGCATGTTCCATTCTTGTGATAGTCCTTGAGGCTCTGCTTTGCACCACACAATGGAACCTGGAACCTAAGTATATTGATGTCCCAAGCCCTTAGCCACTGGTAGCAGGTGACACTAGGGCATAACCTGCCTTCTTTGTCTGTCCCTTCATGGCCTCACAGTTCATCGATGACATTATTCTCCAGTTGAATCGTTGCACTTTTTCCAACACCTGACACCTACGACATCTTTTAAGCACTTCCCCTGCCTTCTGCATCGCAAATTTCCAGCAACATGGACCCAGCCATTCATGGATACAGAGGATTTATAAGAATCTTACTACCTCTAACAGGGTGTCATAAGGTGTTTGCACATACGTTCTGGACACTATATAGAGAACGTGTGCCTCTTTGTGCTTCTTAATACACCTTTGGAGGCTGTGGCTGTTTGGGTAAGGGCATTTAGGGATACTACCATCTAGCAATGTTTGCATCGCTCTTGATGGTGAAGTGTCTTGAAACGTTTAGTTTGCATTAGTTTCTCACTTTCCCCCACCTTTCCATAATTCTTCTTGGGATGGGACCACAATCATTGTCCACGGTAAATGTCTCGAAAACTTACTGGCACAACTTGACCTTAGCCTCTAGAATACTGTTGTCTCCACATACTTCAGTGTGGTGCACGGACCTTTCTCAGTTATTGAACTTTCCATCTGCAGCCATTGTCTTCTCCCATCCATCCACTAGAGTATCCACGATGACCTGTTTGGTAGTGATCACTTCCCAATCTTTCTGTACCTCCCTCAGAATGGCTGACTGGGGTGCTTTCACCTCTGCTGTCGTCATTGGCTCTCTGGTGATTGGAGATATCGACAAGGCAGTCGAGAGTACAAATACAGCCATTCTTTTGGTAGCTGATATGGCGAGCCCCTGTTACTCAGGTGCGCCCTGAGGGACAACAGTGCCTTGACGGTCATGAGAAATCATAGAGGCCATTAGAGATCATAGGCGGGCTCTCCAACGCCAGAAGCAGCATCCATCGATGGAGAACATCATTGCCTTTAACTGGCTCTGTGCGTAGGTCCAAACCTAATAAAACGATGGAAGGGAGAATGCTGGGAACTGTCTGTTTCAATACTGGACCATGTACCTCTACTTCACACGTTTGGGCAAAGATCAAATGTCTCTAAGGACACCTGTAGGTGTACCTGGCATTACATTCAGTTGTACTGTGTTCACTAAGCCAGACACCATCACTGAACATTTTCCTCTGCATTATGCTCGAACATCTGCATCTGGAATTTATCAGCTTCCCTTAAGTGTCCTAAAACAGTGGGTGGAATGAAAGCAGGTATCTTTTATTATACTCCACCTGGAGCTACACAATGCTCCATTCAGCAAGTGGAAATTCGTTAGTCTCCTAGCGCACGGCCCTGATACAATCCCAGGTCAGGACTGCATACACCATCAAATGATCAAGCACGTATTAGTGGACTGGTAATGTCATATCTTTGCCATCAGTGACTGTGTCTGGAGCGAGAGCGAGATCTCATCGCAATGGCAAGAAAACGTCATCGTCCCAGTATTGAAATAGGTCACCCCCTAAAGATGGACACTTATCTCCAAAGTAGTCTCACAAAAGTTCTCTGTAAGTTGCTTGAGCCCATGGTGATCCAGTGGCTGTGTTGGTTCCTTGAGTCTTGCTCTGACCTAGGGTGGTTTCCGCCAAGATCCTTCTGCTACCTGTAATCTGGAATCTGTCATCTAAAAACTTGAAAAACAATGTCTAATACTTTATAGCAATCTTCTTCGACCTGCAAAAGGCTTACGAACCCACTTGATGACGCCACATCCTTGCTGCATTACACGAGTGGGGTCTTCAGGTTGCACTCCTAATTTTTATCCAGAACTTCCTGTCACACCATACGTTCTGGGTTCAAGTTGGTGCTTCACACTGTATCCCACGTATCCAAGAGGCTGGGCCCTGCAGGGCTCTGCACTGAGTGCTCTCTCTTTGTATTAGCCATTAATGGCCTGGCAGCAGCTGTGGGGTCTTTAGTATATCCCTTCTTGTAGGCTCTTCTAGTGGGGGTATCGCTGAAAGTAGACTGTAAGGTGCCATATAACAGGCGCAGGTATGGACTGTCACCCATGGCTTCCAGTTTTCAGATGCCAAGACTCGTATCATGCACTTCTGTCGATTTCGTACCATTCACCCACAACCAGAACCTTCCCTTGACGACCAACTATTCAATGTAGTAGAGTCTTATTACTTCAATTCTTGGTTGATGTGGACTCTTTATCTCCACCAGCTTAAGCGAATGTGCCGGTTGCACCTTAGTACAGTTTGCTGCCTGAGTAACAGTGGCTGTGATGCTGATCGCATAGTCCTTCTGCAGCTTTACAAAGCCTTGATACAATGTTATCTTGATCATGAGAGTCTGGTACACAGTTCGGTACTGCCGCCCCTTTCGAATGAGCCCTGTGAACAGCTTTCTTGTGGAGGCAGACACCAACAACAGATTGTCAGTTATGCTACCCACGTTTCCAGCTCACCTGATCAGCTGAACTACCATCACCTCTTTCCCAACATGGAGATCCACCTCCCACAACAGCAGTCCAGATCAGGGATTACTACTGCAATCTGTATGTGGTTCCTCCTCTCTGACTCCAGTTGTTTTCTCTTTCACCCCTCTTCTGGTCCCACTCTTGTGCACTTCCATGGTGTATCCCTTGGCCACAGCTTCATCATGCCCTATCACAAGGTCTGAATGACTCGGTCGCTCCAGAGGCCCTCTGCCACCAATTTTTCTCCATCCACATATTTGGATTCAGAAGTAGTCTATATGGATGTCTTGATGATTGCCAGTCAGGTGGGCTTTGCTTATTCTCAAATGAGAATACTGCTCTGTGCTCCTTTGCTGGAGGGCTGGTAGCTGTCTCTTGTACTCCTAAGCATATCCATTCCTGCACCAACGGGGTCCATCTGCAGCAACTCCTTGAACAGTTTTAGAGATCTCTACCAGTATTACCCTCACCATCACTTGGTCCTTCCTATCCAGGATGCACTCGAATAATGTGGACAGTCAGTAACCTTCACCTGGTACCCAGGCTGCATTGAGATCTCAGGGAATGACCTCACTGATCATCTGGCCAAGCTGGCTACCAGTAAACTTATGGAAACAGACCTCCAACACGTATTGTGCCATCAAGTTTTTGGACCTGGACTGTGAATGGCTCACTCTAAATACACCAAACAAACTGCATGTGTAAAGGAGACAATTGATCTGTGGAGGTCCTTCATTCAGGCCTCTACCATCCTTTGCCCAATCTACATTGGCCATATCTAGCTGACTCATGGTCATCGCCTCCATCTCGAGAACCCATCCCACTGTCTTTGTGGTTTTTGTTTGATACTGATCCACATATTGCCAGACTGCCCCAACCTAGCAACCCTGTGTTGGGCTCTTAATTCCCCTGCCTTGCCACCCCTGGTGTTAGTAGATGATGTATCACTGGCTGACAGTTTAACATTTTATTCATGAAGGGGTCTTTTACCACACTCTTTAAGCGAGGGCCCTTAATTTTATGGGCCCATTGAGGAGTTGGCAGAACACTCTGTTGTCTGCTCTGCCCAGACAGGGCTTCAACTGTCTGGGTGTGATAGTCCAACCTTGTCCTACCTGCTGCGCTTTTGGAAGCTTCACAGCTGTTCCCTAGATGATCCAACTTTTCTAACTTCCTTCATCTGCCTCCCTTTTTTTTGTCCCTTATTTCAGCTTCATTGACATATTGTAGACATTGGGGTTTTCTTCACGTGAGTTTTGCGCATTAGGCTGCCTCTGATGTACAATAGTGTAGACCTGTCTGTTTTGAGGATAAAGGGACTGATGTTCTAGTAGTTTGGCACCTTTAATAATGCAACCAACCAACTACATGGTTCGCATTTTTTTCTTTTCCTCCTTGTCGACTGCGTCCACCACCTCATCCGTGCTGATCGCAGACATCATTGGTTCCATTCTGCAGTGATGAGTTTACATTCAGGAGTTGCGTGGAAGTAATCATGAATTGGCACCGCTATCAGATCACCAGAGTTAAAGTTGCGGTAGTGGTCAGTGAAAGCAAACACCAGACGTCTCACCGAGCAGGTTCAGTGGAACATTATCAGAGGTGCGCCCACAGATAGCGTCAGACACAAAAAGGGAGGCAACTGCATCCGATGCAGGCGGGGAAAGGTCGTTGTCCTCAGGTGGACCATGACTGGAGATGGAGGCAGGAAAGATGTCGCAGCATCAGGTGCCAGGGCGTCAGAGGGCAGCGAACCACCAGTAGCAGGGACGTCATCGTGTGCAGACTTGGGACGGACGCAGTCGTCAGAAGGGTACGCAGTTGTCTCTTTAGTTTCCCTGGCAACCGTTGCTTCCTAACATGCTGTTCCGTGTTGGATGGCGGGCGGCTGTCGTCCGACAAGTTGCCAGATGCCAGGAAGGCGCAGGTAGGTACAGCTCCAACAACCATAGTGTCGGGACAGACGTGCCTGACGACGGTCGTCGTTCACTTGTATTGCCTCTGGCAGGAGTGTGGGAGAGACAGGCAAAACGTCCATCGCGTCCTCGAGAGGAGCCGACACGGGTACCGACTGGTCCAGAGGGGGCGTAGCAGGCAGCACTGTCGCAGATGCGTGAGACAGAGCTAACACAGGGGGCGCCGCTGGAGGAGCGACGTCTCCGAGCGGCGTCCGAAACAGTCTATGTTGGAGACACTCAGAACAGACATGATCTCAGTGGCACAACCTATACAAGTGCGCGGCTGTCCATCGTACATAACGGAAGCCCTGAAAACGGCAATAACCAAGTATGAAGGCAAGTGTTTCCGTAGTTCACTTATGATCTGACACACCATTGAGGAAAAAATGGTTCAAATGGCTCTGAGCACTATGGGACTTAACATCTATGGTCATCAGTCCCCTAGAACTTAGAACTACACTCCTGGAAATTGAAATAAGAACACCATGAATTCATTGTCCCAGGAAGGGGAAACTTCATTGACACATTCCTGGGGTCAGATACATCACATGATCACACTGACAGAACCACAGGCACATAGACACAGGCAACAGAGCATGTACAATGTCGGCACTAGTACAGTGTATATCCACCTTTCGCAGCAATGCAGGCTGCTATTCTCCCATGGAGACAATCGTAGAGATGCTGGATGTAGTCCTGTGGAACGGCTTGCCATGCCATTTCCACCTGGTGCCTCAGTTGGACCAGCGTTCGTGCTGGACGTGCAGACCGCTTGAGACGACGCTTCATCCAGTCCCAAACATGCTCAATGGGGGACAGATCCAGAGATCTTGCTGGCCAGGGTAGTTGACTTACATCTTCTAGAGTACATTGGGTGGCACGGGATACATGCGGACGTGCATTGTCCTGTTGGAACAGCAAGTTCCCTTGCCGGTCTAGGAATAGTAGAACGATGGGTTTGATGACGGTTTGGATGTACCGTGCACTATTCAGTGTCCCCTCGACGATCACCAGAGGTGTACGGGCAGTGTAGGAGATCGCTCCCCACACCATGATGCCGGGTGTTGGCCCTGTGTGCCTCGGTCGTATGCAGTCCTGATTGTGGCGCTCACCTGCACGGCGCCAAACACGCATACGACCATCGTTGGCACCAAGGCAGAAGCGACTTTGATCGCTGAAGACGACACGTCTCCATTCGTCCCTCCATTCACGCCTGTCGCGACACCACTGGAGGCGGGCTGCACGATGTTGGGGCGCGAGCGGAAGACGGCCTAACGGTGTGCGGGACCGTAGCCCAGCTTCATAGAGACGGTTGCGAACGGTCCTCGCCGATACCCCAGGAGCAACAGTGTCCCTAATTTGCTGGGAAGTGGCGGTGCGGTCCCCTACGGCACTGCGTAGGATCCTACGGTCTTGGCGTGCATCCGTGCGTCGCTGCGGTCCGGTCCTAGGTCGACGGGCACGTGCACCTTCTGCCGACCACTGGCGACAACATCGATGTACTGTGGAGACCTCACGCCCCACGTGTTGAGCAATTCGGCGGTACGTCCACCCGGCCTCCCGCATGCCCACTATACGCCCTCGCTCAAAGTCTGTCAACTGCACATACAGTTCACATCCACGCTGTCGCGACATGCTACCAGTGTTAAAGACTGCGATGGAGCTCCGTATGCCACGGCACCCTGGCTGACACTGACGGCGGCGGTGCACAAATGCTGCGCAGCTAGCGCCATTCGACGGCCAACACCGCGGTTCCTGGTGTATCCGCTGTGCTGTGCGTGTGATCATTGCTTGTACAGCCCTCTCGCAGTGTCCGGAGCAAGTATGGTGGGTCTGACACACCGGTGTCAATGTGTTCTTTTTTCCATTTCCAGGAGTGTACTTAAACCTAACTAACCTAAGGACAGCACACAACAGCCAGCCATCACGAGACACAAAAAATCCCTGACCCCGCCGAGAATCGAACCGGGGAACCCGGGCGTGCTAAGCGAGAACGCTACCGCACAACCACGAGATGCGGGTTCACCACTGAGGACACGGAACGTTTCGAACGTCGTCCACAATTCAGCCACGTGATTGACGAAGTTGAAGTAATGTTTAAAAGCGGGCACCACAGCGTCCGACGGTACTTCAAACGGGAGTTCGAAAACCTGCAATGTTCTGAGGCCAAAACCAGCGTGATCAACAACTACAGTCCCTATATGTCCGTCAGAGTATCGAAACTTGAAATCGTTAGCGTGGCCGCACAGCGTCGACGCACAGTTCGTCTTTCGCCAGCTTTATGTACGCAGTAGGATCGAAAAATGTATTCGGAGGACGTCTTGTGGCGGGAGACGTATTTTCTGCCGTATAAAACGTTCAACTACATACGCTTTCGGTCGGTCTTGACCTAATGGAAAACCGAATTTAATTGTGGCTTGACGGTATGAAAACGCCATGATGGTCAATGAAGTCTGACTCTGAGGCAAGCCGCTACGCGTGGGTAAACAGGCGCAACTCGCTCGCAGGCAACACAACAGGCGAGAAGCAAACGAGGCGAGCGCACCTTCCCACAGCCACAGAACGACTGCAGAGTACTACCAAGCGGGCATACAGGCCGTCGCATCGAACGGAGTCTAAGTTGAAAAACAGGGTCTTGTAGCCAAAAGAATGGAGAATAATATGGTGTCTTGCAATCTTGAATAAAATTAACCGGCTTTCAGAAAAAAAGTTGCATTACCCTTTCAACACCCTTCGTTTTTCCTCAGTACTGGTGTTTCTGATTTATTACAGTAGCGATTGCGGAAGCTACAATGGCACCATTTCCGTCATAGTCACTTTGATTTTCAGTGCACTTCTTATGTCGCTGCACAACCTTTCCATTGCTTTCAGAAGAAAAGTTTCACGGATGTGCAAGAAGTCACGTATTGTAACGTTACAGTCCTCTCGAGCAGCTGTTAACTAATATACTGTTATGAAGCTAAGCACGAGGACGACGTGCGTTGGGCTTTACGTGCTGGGCAAAGAAAGTGCCGCGAGCGGTGGCTAAAAGTCGACTTCGAATTCAGACAACGCTGCTTCTCGAATGAACATCCAGAAGATCAAAACTCTGGGAGTTTCCGCGAGGAGCAAGGACATTTAACATTTCTTTCGGCGGGTGCCTAGTAAAGGCTGAGCGCCAAATACTTTGTCAGCGAAACACGCAACGGAGATAATTAGATAAGTGCACTGATAATTAATAATAACATTTAGATTAGAGAAACGGTAGCTTACGATAGAGACAAGTCCGACTGAGAGAAGAAAATAAGAATTTAATACAAAAAGTAGTAGAAAATGTAGACAGTGCTGGGCGATGGCCACCCTGTTATTGGTTGACACTGCTTGAGTGGTGCTGACCTAGCGGAACGTGCCATTTGCCCAGGATCCTCTTTCACTTTCCTGAGAGGTGTGGTAAAGTCTGCTTGACTCCTCAAATGTGTGTATGTGAAATGTAAAAAATGGCTCAAATGGCTCTGAGCACTATGCGACTTAACGTCTGAGGTCATCAGTCGCCTAAAACTTAGAACTAATTAAACCTAACTAACCTAAGGACATCACACACATCCATGCCCGGGGCAGGGTTCGAACCTGCGACCGAAGCGGTCGCTCTGCTCCAGACTGTAGCGCCTAGAACCGCACGGCCACTCCGGCCGGCCATGTGGCCGGCCCTTAGCTTAGGTACTATTTAACCTAAATTATCCCTAGGACGAACACACACACCCATGCCCGAGGGAGGACTCGAACCTCCGCCGGGATCAGCCTCACAGTCCATGAATGCAGCGCCCCGTTCGCTCGGCTAATCCCGCGCGGCTGACTCCTCACATAGGCCTCTTGAACTGAATAATGTAGAGTGGTATGCCCTCTTACAGTTGGTAGCCGTCTTGAATCTCGTTTCTCCCCGCCAAGCGTAACATACATTTACGTTCCAGATGCAGTTGTAGCCTTTTTGTGGATAGAATTAAAATCAACAAGCAGCGTATTAGACATTTGGAATGCTATGCTTATGATCTTCTAAAGTTACTGGTAAAATGGAAGTAGCCACTGCAGCGCCGTAACAAATCGGTCTATGTCTGAAAAAGGCAGCGCGCAGAGGGTTGTGGGAATCTTGGTGCTCGGTTCCTCTGTGAGTTAGGGACATGGAGTAGAGCGCTTCTGGTTTGGCCCGCAGCAGTGGCCTTTCGTGTTGCCACTCGAACACACGAACTGTCTTACAGTAGGTCTGTTACCGTATATCAAGCAAGATTTGGCCGCCAAACCGAAGCTTGCGCCGAGGCAAGTTGTGCATATCGATTAATTTACTTTGTAAAAGATTTTAATTGGGCTCAAATTAATGTTCAGCTAATTGCACCATTTGTATGTGCACCGTTCGGAATTTACGTGCAAAAACAGTCACCCATAAATAACTACGGATTGGAGGGAGATTGAAGGTTCAAATTTGGTCCACCGGTGTATCGGACCTTGATCTAAGATAAGTTTTAACCGATTGGAAAAAAATCTCGATTTTGATTTCTCTAGCAAAAACACGTTTCTTGGGGGGGTTTCTGAAGCGCGCGACTCCCATACTTTAAACTTGTACGAATCGATTCAAACTTTGCACGAAGGTAGATAAAATGATAAACTCAAAACGAAACTTCTTTTACCCAATAATCATTATCCGCTGTCTTGATACGATGGTTTAAAGCCGAGCTAAATGTATAACGTAGACTTCGTTCGTATTTGAATTGAATGCGTGGAAACAATAAATAAGAAATGCGCTCTTACGATCAAATTGAAAACTCGCTTTCAAAAATCTACCTTCATTCGGATTTTATGTGCAGAAAACACTTTTTTAAATACGTCACTTCTACGTTTCAGACGTGCGAATCGGATCAAATTTTGGAAGAAAGTAGACAAATGCACCTAAATAATGGTTGTCCTATTGTTTTGTGAAAGCTTTATCCGTTGTCACGATATAAGCTATGTGCATCGAAAGACAATAAAAAAAAAGCTATACTGGATGAGTCGTCGAGTTCACCGAAATCTACATCGGTGGCCAAGCTACGGCGGTCTATTTCAAAGTTGGGGACCAGTATGAAAAACGCTCCTACCGTAGTACAAAAACGGCGAATATGTCCTGGACAGATTAGTGATGTAAAAGACTGGATTGGATTGTTTTGGGGAAGGAGACCAGACAGCGAAGTCATCCGTCTCATCGAATTAGGGAAGGAAGCAGGCCGCGCCCTTTCAAAGGAACCATCCCGTTATTTGCCTGGAGCGATTTAGGGAAATCACGGAAAATCTAAATCAGGATGGCCGGATGCGGGATTGAACCGTCGTCCTCCCGAATGCGAGTCCAGTGTGCTAGCCACTGCGCCACCTCTCTCGGTGGATGTAAAAGAATGGAACTAGCTTCTCGACTTATCTGGCACCTTAAAAGCTATTCAAATCAAACTACCACGACATGTCCGCTCCTTTTTACGAGTTAATTGTACTTCATAAACGCAGTGAACTCTCTTATACCCACCCCCCGATACATGTATGGTGAGGGGTGTAAGAAAAAATACACAAAATAGAGAGTGGGATGAATCTACAATAACAAGTATCCGGGAATAAGGGTGCACGTATAATAGGAAGTATCCCTTAGAGGGGATGCATGTGTACAGAACTTTACTTGACACTATGCAGTACATTACGCACTTTTTTTTTTTTTTTTTTTGATCATCAGTCTACTGACTGGTTTGATGCGGCCCGCCACGAATTCCTTTCCTTTCCTGTGCTAACCTCTTCATCTCAGAGTAGCACTTACAACCTACGACCTCAATTATTTGCTTGACGTATTCCAATCTGTCTTCCTCTACAGTTTTTGCCCTCTACAGCTCCCTCTAGTACCATGGAAGTCATTCCCTCATGTCTTAGCAGATGTCCTATCATCCTGTCCCTTCTCCTTATCAGTGTTTTCCACATATTCCTTTGCTCTCCGATTCTGCGTAGAACCTCCTCATTCCTTACCTTATCAGTCCACCTAATTTTTAACATTCGTCTATAGCACCACATCTCAAATGGTTCGATTCTCTTCTGTTCCGGTTTTCCCACAGTCCACGTTTCACTACCATACAATGCTGTACTCCAGACGTACATCATCAGAAATTTCTTCCTCCAATTAAGGCCAGTATTTGATATTAGTAGACTTCTCTTGGCCAGAAATGCCTTTTTTGCCATAGTGAGTCTGCTTTTGATGTCCTCCTTGCTCCGTCCGTCATTGGTTATTTTACTGCCTAGGTAGCAGAATTCCTTGACTTCATTGACTTCGTGACCATCAATCCTGATGTTAAGTTTCTCGCTGTTCTCATTTCTACTACTTCTCATTACCTTCGTCTTTCTCCGATTTACTCTCAAACCATACTGTGTACTCATTAGACTGTTCATTCCGTTCAGCAGATCATTTAATTCTTCTTCACTTTCACTCAGGATAGCAATGTCATCAGCGAATCGTATCATTGATATCTTTTCACCTTGTATTTTAGTTCCACTCCTGAACCTTCCTTTTATTTCCATCATTGCTTCCTCAATTTACAGATTGAAGAGTAGGGGCGAAAGGCTACAGCCTTGTCTTACTCCCTTCTTAATACGAGCACTTCGTTCTTGATCGTCCACTTTTATTATTCCTTCTTGGTTGTTGTACATATTGTATATGACCCGTCTCCCCCTATAGCTTATCCCAACTTTTTCAGAATCTTGAACAGCTTGCACCATTTTTTATTGTCGAAAGATTTTTCCAGGTCGACAAATCCTATGAACGTGTCTTGATTTTTCTTTAGCCTTGCTTCCATTATTAGCCGTAACGTCAGAATTGCCTCTCTCGTGCCTTTACTTTTCCTAAAGCCAAACTGATCGTCACCTAGCGCATTCTCAATTATCTTTTCCATTCTTCTGTATAATATTCTTGTAAGCAGCTTCGATGCATGAGCTGTTAGACTGATTGTGCGATAATTCTCGCACTTGTCAGCCCTTGCCGCCTTCGGAATTGTGTGGATGATGCTTTTCCGAAAGTCAGATGGTATGTCGCCAGACTCATATATTCTACACACCAACTAGTGAGCACTAGTGAGTACAAATCCGCAAATATGTAAAGATGTTTTGAGTTAAATTTTTTTTGAAGCTAGTTTACTAGTTCCCTTCCCTTACAGCCATGACTCTGCCCAGGACATGTTGCCTTGTTTTTGTGCTATGATACGAGCACTTTTGTTCTGGTTAATTGTAATACATGTAGTTTCCATCTCGGCGATCCGGTAAATTTCTTGTCTGCGGCACAGTTTCCTCTACGCCGCTGTGTGTAATACGAGGCTTTTCTGTCAGAGGCCTCGTTGGTTTATAGCATGCGACGATGCGTTCGCGTATCCATCAGGAGTGAATTGCAAGCCTGTTAAACCATCTTTAAGTGAAGGAAACAATCAAATATCCCGTGGCGTGAGGCTACGACTATGCGCAGGATTTCGCAACACCTCGAAATGGATATCCGAAGAGTTTGACCGCTGTGGGCGGCCAACGTGGATATGTGGTCGCACGATGTAAAGACGTTGTTTGGCAATAGGTTTAGAGATTTTCTTCGAGTTGCAGGTTTCACTATAACGTTGGTTATTCACTATTGACCGCTTTTCCGAGTAATATTCACAAACTTACTTTACTTTTTCGTGTCCGGAAACTACAACTTGTTGGCCCAGTATTCGGCAATGTCCAATGCTTCTTCTTTAGCCAGCCATAGATCGTCGAGGGTGCATCTGTGGGGGCAGGCAGGGCATTGTAGAAGATGTTCCATGTCGTGTCGAGTGGCGCAGTCGCATTTGTCGTCATTTTCATCCAACTAACCCCATTTGATCAGATTAGATTTCACAGGAACCTCCCCAGTTCTGATGCGGTTAAGCATTCTCCAGGTTTTCCAATCACCAGAAACGCCGCTTAGTGGGTCTTCTCTTAATGGGTAGTAAACTGGGGGATCATCTAAGGCGCAACTTAGGAAACGCCGTCTGGATTTGAGTCTGCTGGGGCCACACTGTAGGCCAAATATTGAGTGACGGGCATCAAAGGTTTGTTTTAGCTTCTCGGTATGTTCATGGGCTTTCCTACGAGAGTCAGGGTTTGTGAAACCTGCTGCCCTGTGAAGATTTTCTATGGCGGTTGGTTTCATGCAGCCTGTCACTATTCTGCATGTTTCATTCAAGCTAATATCTACCTATTTTGCGTGGGCGGATCTGCACCATACCGGGCAGGCATATTCAAAACCATGACCATCACTTTTCCTGCAGAAGGTTGGAAGTTTGATTCTTGAGTCTCTTTTTGCTGGAGATCCAGGTTTTTCCATTCCAGAATATAGTGATGGAGCTCTGGTTCAAAGTGATGACCCAAATTTCATCTAAGATGATGTCCGTTTCAAAAATAGCATAGCAGTCCAGTACCTGATGAAAGTGTCTCATATGATTGCGCTTGTGCTCTTCCTTCAACTGTTTTGGAACCCCCATTGCACAGAATTAATGAAAATCGAATCTGTTAGGGATGCTGCAATGTGGAGAACCATGCCTGACATGCATTTGGCTTGCCACTTCGTCAGCGGCTATCCAGAATCAGGTCACCCATTCCTTAAATGGTGTAAGCGAAGAAACATACTCATTATGAAAAATAACAAATGTTAAATTATTTCATTCGGCTATCAACGGTGCAAAAAAAAAAAAAAAAAAAAAAAGCAATTCAATCACCCGGCATTCCATCCACACTTATTTGGAGCGAAGGCAGCTGCCGACACGACAACTTCAAAGGCAGTGCAAATAACATCATTCTGTTAAGAGTGTTGACATTGGCGCTTGCTACTATGCAACATGCAGAGTGAATTAAGAAGTCTTTGAGACCAACGTCATCTCTATTCCAGGAGCAGAATTTTCAGCATTTTCTCGCTCAGCACTTAGAATAGCGGCGTAATCCAGTATCAGAGAAAGAGAGGTGCGGCGTTAATGAAGTCTGTGTGCTCGGAAACTGCCGCCGTCTGTTTAATCACGGCGGGCCGTCGCACCGGCCCTGCGTCTAATTTCAGCGCCCCCTCCCCCTCCCTGCCCCCTCCCCCTCCCTGCCCCCTCCCCCCTCCCCCTCCTTGTGAGAAGAGTCCTCATTCTCACACTCTCAAATGCGGGTGGTGAAAGCGACTATGTCACCAACGAACGGAGTCTGCTCCGTACGAGGTTCTGGGCGTTGGCTGCCGAGTTACGTGTGTCTCGTCTGAAATATCGACACTGATCCCACCTATGAGGCACTCTCCACAGCCAACGTTTCTGCTAGCGCACTGACATAACATATGGCCTCATCTGGGCGCACTACACGCTGTCGCAGTATCTAAGTGTACATCTACACATACAGTCTGATCAAAAGAACTAAGATACCAGTACGCATAAACAATGGGCTCCCACAGGGATCAGTGTTGGCTCCCATTTCTTCAACCTATACACGAGTGACATGCCAGCAACTAAATAGCAAAAATTCTGCTATGCAGATGACATTGCAATAGCCACTCGGAGCAAAGACATTCGAAGAGGGGGAAGCTACTGTGTCAACGGACCTCCAACTTCTTAACAAGTATTATACGAAATAGAGGTTCTGCCCAAATCCTAATAAAACTGACCTACATCCAAATAAAACTAAGGTAAACGTATTCTACCTGAACAATAATCAGGCAAGACGAGAGGTACATGTAACATTCTGCAATGAGAGATTGACGCACAACAGCCATCCAAAATATCTAGGAATAACTCTTGACCGGTCACTAACCTATGTAAAACACCTAGAACTAAGCAGTCAAAAGATAAAAAATCGAAAGAACTTATTAAGAAAGCTAACTGCAACCTCCTGGGGAGCTCAAGCTAACACCTTTCGTACCGCAGCGCAATCTTTTGTTTACTCGATGGCAGAATACTGCGCCCCAGTGTGGTACGAGAGCACACACACGAAGAAAATATATGTCCAGCTTAATACCTCCATGAGGGCTGTCTCAGGAACTGTGCAATCAACTCCACTTCCCTGGCTTCATGCCCTTTGCAATATAGCTCCTCCCTCCCTCAGAAGGCAACAAGCGGCTATCGGAGAATGGAAGAAAATTAATGACCCCCCTGTTACTGAAGATACACCTATCCGAAAAATATTGGACCATCTACCAACTACCAACCTAAAATCCAGGAAACCTTTATGGGAAGACGAAGTCCTCAAATTCGCAGAAAGGTACGACATAGCAAGGGAATGGCAATACTGGTCGCTGAATAATCACCATCCTCTCTTCACTGATTTTGGTCCTTCGATACCGGTGGAAGGAATGCAAATGCCCAGAAGAACTTGGTGCAGACATAATCGTGTGAGGACTAACCACGCCAGGTGTAAGGCCATTCTCTACAAATGGAAACTCACTGCTGACCCATGATGCGACTGTGGTGCAGAAGAACAAACAATCCATCACCTGATCTTCGAATGTCCTGCGAGGTGGTTTGAAGAAGAATGGAGGGATATCATGAATGCTACTCCACGTGCTGTTCAGTGGGTGACCTGCTTAGATGTGGATTTGTAATAGCTGCAGTGGCTGTCTCCCTAATCTTTCGCATATTGTTGTTTGCAATCAATCATGTCGTAATACATTTATAATTCTTTTATTATATTAATTAATAGTATGTTTGCAATTTTACTCTGTAGATGTCATATGCAAAATAAATAAATAACCAGAATGCAAGGCGGAATTGTTTTCCACTTGTCACAAAGGGCGGATCTGCAAGTATAAAAGGAAGCAGAGACTATTGTGTTGCCCCTACAGAATCATTAACAGCAGAACGGGTTACTCTGGACAGCTCAATGATTTCGAACGTGCAGGAGTCATTGGATGTAACAAATCCGTAAGAGACGTTTTAACCCTTCCAAAGATGTCCAGCTAAGGCAAAGCCAGGCAGACATCCGGTTCTGACGGACAGGGATCGTCGAGCGTTGCGGAAGGTGGTTGTAACAAGTCGCATGAAATCAACGGAAGGCATTATGGTGAGTTCCAGAGCGATACCGGCAGCCAAGGTAGCGCAAGGGCTGGGCCTGGCCAGTTAAAAATAATGGCGTACGACGGTGCAGCAACTCATCGTAGGCCATATATTCACATAGTCAATGCAAGGCGGTGTAAAGAGCGACGCCATTGAACAGGGGATGACTGGGAAGGATTTATCTGCAATGATGAACACGCCATACCCTGTGATAATCCGATAGAAGAGTCCGGGTCTGGCGAATGCTAACATACGTAGTGTGAACAGTGACGTACAGAGGAGGTGTTGCAGTATGCGGATGTTTTTCGTGGGTAGGGTGTGGTCACTTTATTTTGCTCAAGAAAATTCTAGGTGCGGAAGGATATGAATACATTTTATAGTACTGTGTACTGCGCACAATAGAGAAACAGTTCGGTTATGGTGCCTATTTCACAAGAATGTCAGTGCAACCCGTCGTAAAAGAGCATGTGTTAGGCAGTGATTTGTGGACAACAACATTCCTGTAATGGACTGACATGCCTGGAGTCCTAACTAGGACTGTTGACATTTTTAAACGCAACTGGCGTGCTATTTCTTCGTATCGGAAATATTGTTATTCCATTCACACTGGCACCTCCACCCTACTGCAATTGCACTTCTTCTTTCTGCCACCTACACTTGCTTCATACACTCAAAAAGGTAGACTGCACATCTTGAAAGCTCAAAAAGTAGTAAGACTCCTTCACACAGTAAAAATAAAATTATGACCTACTACAGTTTCAAAAGAACAAATATTTACTGAAAATTGCGAAAAAATATAATACACAATAGGCACTCGATATTGCGATTTCGATATCATATAACGGTGAAAAACAATTCTCCGATATATATCGATATTTTTTAAAAATATATATCAATATATCTATATTTTCTCAACGGGCTACTTTTGCCACCGCCTTTATCCCACATTGTACACATGTTCAGCAGAGTTAAGTACGGATTTGCCATGGTTAATTGTAAAGGGTGGCTGGATGCCCTTCCTGCTGCCACCCCATACCTCCCGCGACGGAATTAGAGTACCCGAGCTATCTGCGTCGAGTGTAAATCGCGAAATAGTTGGAATGTTTTTCAAATGTCTGCGAGTAGTGTAACTGAGGCGGAGGTGGGGACCAGCCCAGTATTCACCTAGTAGGATGTGAAAAACCGCCTAAAAATCCCAGTGGAGTTCAAGTTGTCATAAAGAAGGGTGTACATACCCCACATTAACGTCTACTAATAGGTAGCCAGATACTTTCGATCAGACACCATACTTCGTTTCATGGAGGGTACCCTGTACTATTGTTAGTCATCCGCTTTCCTCTTCCAGTCGTAAGTGGAGAGCTGGAAATACGACCATCTACACTGAAGCGCCAAAGAAACTGATAGGGGACATGCGTATTCAAATTCAGAGATATGTAAAAAGGCAGAACACTATGCTGGCGTGGGCAACGTCTTTATAACACATCAAGTGTCTGGCTCAGTTGAGACCGGTTGCTGCTGCTACAGTATTCGCAGGATGTCAAGATTTAAGGGAGGTTCAACGTGGTGTTATAGTTGGCGCACGAGCGATGCGACACAGAGAGAAAAAAAAAAAGATTCAAATGGCTCTGAGCACTATGGAACTTAACTTCTGAGGTCATCAGTCCCCTAGCACTTAGAACTACTTAAACCTAACTAACGTAAGAAAATCACACACAGCCAAGCCCGAGGAAGGATTCGAACCTGCGACCGTAGCGGTCGCGCAGTTCCAGACCTAGGCGCATAGAACCCCTCGGCCACACCGGCCGGCGGGACACAGCATCTCCAAGGTAGTGATGAAGTGGGAATTTACCCGTACGACCATTTCACGAGTGTACGTCAATATCAGGAATCCAGTAAAATCTCAGATCTCCGACATCGCTGTGGCCGGAAAAAGATCCTGCAAGAACGGGACCAACAACGACGGAAGAGAATCGCTTACCGTGACAGAAGTGGTACACTTTCGCAATTTGCTGCATATTTCAATGGTGGGCCATCAACAAGTGTCAGCGTGCGAACCATTCAACGAAACATCATCTCAGCCGAAGGCTCACTCGTGTATCCCTGATGACTGCACGACACAAGGCTTTAGGCCTCGCCTGGATCCGTCAACACCGACACTGGTTTGTTGATGACTCAAAACATGTTGCCTCGTCGGACAAGTCTCGTTTCAAATTATATAGTGGGCGGACGTGTATGGGTATGGAGATAACCTCAGGAATCCATGGACCTTGCATGTCAGCAGGGGATTGTTCAAGCTCGTGGAGGACGTCTAGAGATGACTCTGACAGTGACATATAATAAGCAACCTATCTGACCATCTGCAACCATTCATGTCCATCGTGCATTCCGACCGACTTGACCAATACTAGCAGGAAAATACGACTCCCCACACGTCCAGAATTGCTACAGAGTGGCTCTAAGAACACACCTCTGAGTTAAAAGGCTTCCGCTGGCTACCAAACTCCACCGACATGAGCATTACTGAGCATATCTGGGATGCCATGCAACGTGCTGTTCAGAAGAGATCTCCATCCCCTCGTAGTATTATGGATTTATGGACAGCCATGTAGGATCCATGGTGTCAGTTCCCTCCAGCACTACTTCAGGCATTAGTCGAGTCCATGCCACGCCGTGTTGCGGCACTTCTGGGTGCTCGCGGGAGCCCTATTGAGCAGGTATACCAGCTTTTTGTCTTCACTGTGTGTGCTTCAGGACGAGCACGAATTTCTCTTGTCTTCGTTGTCTTTATGCAAGAGGTATATTGGTGGTAGTAGAAACGTTAAACACTCAAGCGTAAGTGCCGATTCCTTAATTTTTGTCAACAGTGTTTTGCGAAAAGGATGTCTTCTTCCCTCGACGGATTCCCATTTGAGTTCATGTAGGCCTTCTATAATACTCACGTGTTGACTGAACCTACCGGTAACAAATTTAGAATGACCCTTACCAATAATGGTAGTGTTTCATTGGGCGGGCAGACAACAATTTTTTGCCGACTGCACGAGCGTGCACAGAATAAAGGTTGTGACATTAGAGCGAGCCTAGTGTGTCACTGAATAACCGGAATAATGTTCTGAGTTGTTCCAGGTTCCGGTGCAGAGTATGTGAATCCGAGATGGTACCCGCTAGGTGTACTAGCGTCTTGAGCACCCTACCCCTCTACGTAGGGTGATGGCATCTGCGTGCGTTCAGTTACATATCACAGTGCATTTTCTTCCTGTACGTACACTGCGGCCCACGTTACCATCATATCTTCATTTTACCATGACACCTGGGAATGGTATTCTTTTCCTCTGACTATGTGCCTGTAGCGGATATGATACTAGAATGTATGGAGTTCATATCTGCGAGAGAGTCATGGAGCTTTCCTCTTGCACGGGGCCAGATGAAAAAGAGTGTTTTCCACATAACTAAAAAAGGCAGAAGGTTCCCACCTGGAGAACTTCAGGGCTTCTTCCTTGCAGCGCTCCACATGCAGAATGGCTACAGACGAGAGTGGGATACCTTTTGCCATTTCCTCGGTTTTTTCACAGTATTCATTATTAAAGAGAAAATTTGTTCTACTGACTCTCTTAGGGGCACCCTTATGAAGAGATAACAAAGCTAGCCAGGATGTCTGAATTCATCGAACTAAAGTTTCTCATCCTTTTTATAAAACGTGTGGAATAGTGGACTTGATGAGAGCACCAGATAATGCTAAGAATCTCTTTTAGTTATCATTTCACAGTATATGCAGGGTGTAATAAAAATATATGGCACAAATTGTAGGACACGTTCTTCACACGTACATGAAGAAATTCTGTTATGTGAACATGGTTCAGGAAACTATTTATGGCCATGCTACAACTCATTTTCTCCAACTCTTCGTAATCTTTAAGAAACTGCACTGCTATTGTCAACCGGAGGTTGACCGGAGGCAAGAAACACAGCAAAATTACTAACATGAAAATGTAAATATTGTGTTTGGTACTTCCAAATTCATCCACGAGATGCTAGTCGAACGAAGCTGATTCTGTGACAGATGCATAGGTAGAGATGGATCAATTGCTTGGCCTCCAAGCTCTCCGGACCTAACCCCAGTGGACGTTTATTTACCGGGGCATTTGAAAGCTCTTGTGCGTGGAACCCCAGTACAAGATGTTAAGAATCTTCGTGCCTCTGTTGTGGAAGGCTGCTAATTACTCCCGAGATACGTCGGCGCATCTAAGATTCAATATGGCTGCGGGTTGATGCATGTATCAATGACCACATAGGTCCTGCGAGAAAGAGTTGATTAGATTAGATTAGATTAGATTAGATTAATACTTGTTCCATAGATCATGAATACGACACTTCGTAATGATGTGGAACGTGTCAGGTTAATAAAAGATGTCTGTACAAGAAATTACATTACACAAAATATTGCATGACACTAATGATTAAGTTTTTTTTTTTTACTTAGTTTATATCTAAAAATTCAGCCAATGAGTAGAAGGAGTTGTCATCTAGAAATTCTTTTAATTTATTTTTAAATTTTAGTTGGCTATCTGTCAGGCTTTTGATGCTGTTTGGTAGCTGCCCAAAGACTTTTGTGGCAGCATAATTTACCCCTTTCTGTGCCAAAGTCAGATTTAACCCTGCATAGTGAAGATCATCCTTTCTCCTGGTGTTATAGGTATACACACAAATTTCATAAGGGAATATATATACTGTGAGGTTACTGTGAGGATCCCTAGATCCTTAAATAGATGTCTGCAGGATGACCGTGGGTGGGCTCCAGCAATTATTCTGATTACACGTTTTTGTGCAATGAATACTTTTCTACTCAACGATGAATTACCCCAGAATATGATGCCATACGAAAGCAGTGAATGAAAGTAGGCATAGTAAGCTAATTTACTGAGATTCTTATCACCAAAATTTGCAATAACCCTAATAGCATACGTAGCTGAACTCAGACGTTTCAGCAGACCATCAATGTGTTGCTTCCAGTTTAACCTCTCATCAATGGACACACCTAAAAATTTTGAAAATTCTACCTTAGCTACAGACTTCTGTTCAAATTCTATATTTATTACTGGAGTTGTGCCATTTACTGTATGGAACTGTATATACTGTGTTTTATCAAAATTTAAAGAGAGTCCGTTTGCTGAGAACCACTTAATAATTTTGTGAAAAACATCATTTACAATTACATCACTTAGTTCTTGGTTTTTGGATGTTATTACTATACTTGTATCATCAGCAAAAAGAACTAACTTTGCATCTTCATCAATGTGGAATGGTAAGTCATTAATGTATATCAAGAACAGTAAAGGACCTAAGACCGAACCCTGTGGGACCCCATGCTTGATAGCACCCCAGTTTGAGGAATCAGCTGTTGTTTTAACACTACACGAACCACTTATTTCAACTTTCTGCATTCTTCCAGTTAAGTATGAATTAAACCATTTGTGCACTGCCCCACTCAAACCATAATGATTTAGCTTATCTAAGAGAATTCCATGATTTACACAATCAAAGGCCTTTGAGAGATCACAAAAAATACCAATGGGTGATGTCCAGTTATTCAGAGCATTTAATATTTGATCAGTGAAAGTATATATAGCATTTTCTGTTGAAAAGCCTTTCTGAAAACCAAACTGACATTTTGTTAGTACTTTATTTTTACAAATATGGGAGGCTACTCTTGAATACATTACTTTCTCAAAAATTTTTGATAGAGCTGTCAGAAGAGAGATTGGGCGGTAGTTGTTGACATCTGACGTATCCCCCTTTTTATGCAATGGTTTTACAATGGCATATTTCAGTGTATCAGGGAAAACACCCTGCTCCAAAGAGCTATTACATACGTGGCTGAGAATCCTACTTATCTGTGGGGAACAAGCTTTAAGTACTTTGCTGGAAATGCCATCAATTCCGTAAGAGCTTTTACTTTTCAGTGAGTTTATTATTTTACTGATTTCAGAGGGAGAGGTTGGTGGAATTACAGTTGTTTCAAACTGCGCAGGTATGGCCTCTTCTATTAATAGCCTTGCCTCTTCTAGTGAAGATCTAGATCCTATTTTCTCCACAACATTTAAAAAATGATTATTCAAAATATTTTCAATTTCTGATTGTTTGTTAGTGCACTTGTCATTCAGTTTTATTGCACTAAAGTCTTCCTGTGCTCTTGGTTGCCCTGTTTCCCTTTCAATAATATTCCAAATTGCTTTAATTTTATTATCAGAGTTACTGATCTCAGACATGATACACATGCTTCTGGACTTTTTAATAACTTTTCTTAGTACCGCACAATAGTTTTTATAATATTGAACAATTTCGGGGTCAGTACTCCCTCTTGCTGTTAGATACAGTTCTCTTTTGCGGTTGCAAGATATTCTTATTCCTTTAGTTAGCCAAGGTTTTCTATATGTTTTCTTGGAATTATGTTTAACTATTTTCTTGGGAAAACAATTTTCAAATACCCTTAAAAATGTATTGTGAAATAAGTTATATTTCAAGTTTGCATCGGGTTCCTTATACACTTCATCCCAGTCTAGCTGCTGTAGGCTTTCCCTAAAGTTTGCAATATTTATATTGTTAATTGAATGCACTGCTTTGAAAGTCTGATTTATTATACTGCATGGAGCTATGTCATGTACTGTAACAAGCTGTGCACTATGATCTGAAAGACCATTCTCAACAGGGTAAGCATTTATGTCCTTAAACTTATCTTGGTCTATAAAAAAGTTATCTATCAATGTACTGCTGTTCTTTGTTATCCGAGTAGGAAAATCAATGACGGAGCTCAAATTGAAAGAACTGAGTCATACTAAAAGGTCATTCTTCCTATTACACTCTTTCAGGGAATCAACATTGAAATCCCCACAAATGATAATTTGCTTCCCCCTGTCTGACAGATAGCACAACAAAGCATCCAAGTTTTCTAGAAATAGCTGGAAATTCCCTGGGGGGGACCTATACACTGTTACAATTATGAAAGTGCCATCATTTAGTTTAAGTTCAGTGGCACATGCTTCCATATGTTGCTCTACACAAAAATTTTTAGTTTCCAAATTTTTTGCACTGTGGAAGCTTTTGACATATATGGCAACTCCTCCTCTCATCATATTATCTCTACTTACATGTGCAGCTAATTTGTACCCATTGATGCTAACCTTTTGCATATCAGTGACAATGTGATGCTCAGACAGGCATAGTATATCTATTACATTCTTGGTTTCTATATCTTCTAAACAAAGCAGAAGCTAATCAATTTTATTCTTCAATCCCCCAATATTTTGATGAAGTATACTAACAGTATTTTTCACTTTACTTTTGTGAGTATCTTGAACTTTTTTAACATCTTTAGTACTTTTATTCTTCAATCCCCCAATATTTTGATGAAATATACTAACATTATTTTTCACTTTACTTTTGTGAGTATCTTGAACTTTTTTAACATCTTTAGTACTTGCCTGGCTGAGTTTCCCACTGGACATTGATCTTACACTAAAAAAGAGTTTGCACCATGAGATGTAGTTCCTCCCCCCTTTAAATTTCCTGCTATCAGCCCAGCCAGTTTACCCTTCCCTTTCCTGTTGAGGTGTAGGCCATGTCTAGTATAGTCCCACCTACAGAGTGAATCAACAGGAACCACACCAATGTGTGACCCTGCACCAGATCCAAGTAGCCGTTACAACTCCAAATTAACTCTCCTGACAGAAGAGGTCAAATGAGGTCGGTCGTGGCGCTCCAGAACCGACACAAACCCAACACTGGTATGACTGGATGCTGATGCTATATTTGCCAGGTCACACTCTATGCTGTACCCCGGATCTCTGTCAATACTGTTGCCCGGCCCACCCACAATAACCACGGTGTCTTCCTTAGTAAAACCTTTACATAGTGAACCTAAATCCTCTGTAACCTGCCCAAGTTCAGCACTAGGTTTGAAATAACTTGTGACCTGGTAATCCAACCCTAATTCATCCTGCAGAAGTTGGCCCACACCCCTAGCATGCGAACTACCTAGCAGCAAGACTTTCTTTCTCTTTGCAGACTTCCCTACATTCTTAATCAATTTGCTGCTGAAAGCTTGTTGAGCCCTGTCTACATCTACTTCTGTGAGAGGCTCATCAGTTTCTGACTGAGGCAACAGGTCAAACCTATTTTGTACATTAATAACAAAGCTGTCAGAAGAATTTCTTGGCCTGTTCCTCATGCCTGTTGCCACTTCCCACCCCTGTTTACCCTTCTCCCCCCTTAACCTGCCCAGTTCTCGCCTAGCCTCATCTAACTCAGCCTGAAGGGCAGCAATTTTCCCCTCCTGTTCCACAATCTTCCTATCTCTACTGCATAGCCTAGAGAACCACTGATGAGTCTCGCTCATTTTCCCAATTCCCACGCCACTACAGTCGCCCCAATGAAAAAAAATTACTACATCCATCACACCAGACCCCGGAGCTAACGATCCTACGGCACGTCAGGCACTTTACACTCATGGTACAAATCTATTTTAGTGACAGAAAGACAATTAAGTTACCGGAAAACAATGAAAATACGTGTACGAAAAATTAGGCCTACTCGCGACTATGTAAACAGTGGTTCAGAAGTTTTTTACTAGAAATTACTTAAGAGATGACGATACTCTACAGATATAAAGGGGCAGCAAACGTATTTAGCACACTAAACTATCAGTAAATGCACTTAACATTGCGGTATGAAGTTTAATCTGAAAACTCAAAAGTTCGGCCTGGCCGCGATATGTAAACAAAACGAACTTTACGTGATTACCGTGAAAGTACGCTAGTAAGACAAAAACCTTTAATGGTACGCTTGCAGAGCACTATAATTAACGTAATAAATTAGTTTAAAGTGTTAAAAAAACAGTTTATTACTACTTAAATTACTTATCTTGTACAAGAGCTGTGACTCAGACGTCCGTGTAGCAGGCGCAGGGCTACCAATCTCTCATGTGGTATGCTTGCGCTTTCTGTTCGTTTCCCATGGTTAATGAGTTGGAGAAAATGAGTTGTAATATCAAAACAAAGCTTTTCTAGACCCATGTTCACATAACATAATTTCTTCGTATGCGTGTAAGGAATGTCCTGAAATTAGTTCCATACATTTTTCTTACACCTTGTATAGAGGCTTCGATGTTGCTGACAATATCGCGTGATGCCAGCTTCTTTTTGTGGACTTTGTCTTGGCGATACAAACTCATGTAATAGTTGCTTGACAACTTTTTGGGTGAATCGAAACTTTTAAGAAGTGCCCTACACCTTCTCCGTGTGGTCAGCGTTGAAATATTGTGCTCGATGGAAACTACGAACATGCAGTATACTTGTGGACTGTCTAATCAACTAATACGCTGAAAGAAACTGATGAATCATACCACTGTTTTAATTTATCTGGCTCTGCATCTTCCCACTATAGGCCGGCCGTTGTGGCCAAACGGTTCTAGGCACTTAAGTCTTGAACCTCGCGACCGCTAGGGGTCGCACGTTCGAATCATGCCTCGGTCATGGATGTGTGTGGTGTCCTTAGGTTAGTTAGGTTTAAGTAGTTCTAAGAGCTAGGACACTGATGACCTCAGATGTTGAGTCCCATAGTGCTCAGAGCCATCTGATCCATTTTTCTCAGTGTAGTCTCTGTGGGTCAGCACAACCCTCTCAGGTTCTGAAACGCAGCCATTGCTATACTGATGGTATTAGACTTCATCAGTGCGTGACACTTTTATCAGACTCTTGCATGCATCGGGATTTTAGCACAAACATTGAAATACATTGACAACGTCGTTCGCAGGCTCGTGGAGACAGGTACAGGGATAGCCTATCAAATAGGCAGCAATGGTCTCGGCAAGGTTAGTGAGTCAGTACTGGGTCTCATTAACGAGAAGACAGTCGGAAAATACAAGGTGACTCCATTCCACTATCCCTGTTTTACATTTGTTCATTTTCATCTTATAACTTCTTTTCAAGATATTAGCCGTTCTGACTTACTGGCCTACCAAGTCCATTGCTGTCTCTGACAACCACAATAAATTTGTTTCCCCTTTCTAATTTGCTATCGGTTTTCTTTGCTGCTTCCTCATTGTACTACTGCTTGTCCACATAAGATGCCTATTTTTTGATGATGTTATTCGGCCTGTTAATATTTGTAAAGTGAAATGATACATTGAAGAATTGTGGTCGGAGAAACAATTATTAGGCAACAGTATCTGTGTCTACACAGCACAGTGGAGTAGTAGAATCTTTGTCAGCCAGTAGTGGATAGCTGCGGTGTGCAGCAGGTGGAGTCTGGTTGAGTGTACAGTGTAATGCATGGTCGCACTTTTGGAACTATACCAGTTGCAGGTTTATTACGAGGAGGCATGATGACTCAGAACAATGGTTGGACAGCATACGGACATAAAAAAGGTTCTGAAATGAGGAAGAAGTTATTATGTGATGAGGTTTTTATTTTTGTTGATTTGTATTGTTGAACCACTTCACCCCCGTCACAATCGAATTTTTGATAGTTATTCCATTGATTGGTTTCCTGAGTTAATTTACTGTACTATGGAAATTTTTAGAATAAATAATTTTCATATTACAGTCTGCAATTTTTTTATGAGTTCCTTCCTAACTGAAATATGTCTTGCTGAAAAAAAAAAAAGAAATACATAATGTTTTGAATAACGTGGAGTTTAGATCCCAAATTTAATTCGCAAACACGAAAAAAACAGCTTCAAACCAGAACAATAATAGAGAAACTTACGTATTATAAGTTGCATTCAGCCCTAAAAGTACGAACTTTTAAATACATCGGATACATCACAGAAAAAGAGTTGTGTTTAAAAAAGTTTTACTCTATCCTATAGCTCCATAGAAAATAAGTACATGATTACTCCGCAATTCACTGTTAAGTGCCTTGCAGAGGCTTCACTGAGCCACCTTTAAGTTAGTCCGCTGTTCGGGGTCAAGTGGCTAGAGTTTCAGCCTCTGGATCACGGGGTCCTTGTTTCGATTCTCAGCTGGTTTGGGGATTTTCTCAACCCGGGCATTTGGTTTTTGTGTTGTCTTCATCATCGTCATCATCATTCGTGGTAGTGGCTAGAGTGAACTGTGAAAAAAAATTAGACTGTAAAAATTGGAACTTCGTACGGGCGCTGATAACCGCGCAGTTGAGCGCTCCACAAATCAAGCGTCATCAAGTATCAATCTTTAAGCTACTTCTTTACCTTTCTATACTCTAACAGCGCGTGGAAAAACGAGCCCTTAAATATTTCTGTGCGAGCTATGATTTCTCTTATTTTATTATGGTGCCCATTCCACCCTAAGGAGGTAGGCGCCAGCAAAATATTTTCGCTATGTGGAGAGAAAGTTGGTGATTCAAATTCCATGATGTCTTGCTGCAGCGAAAAACGGCTTTTCGTGTATGACTGACCTCCAATTCGTGCACCATATCCATGGCGCTGTCTCCCCTATAATACGAAACCAACTGCCATTCTTTGAAATATTTCGATGTCCACCCACACTGCAGAGCAATACTCCAGAAGAGGGCCGATAAGCGTAGTGTAAGTCGTAGACCAGTTACATTGTATAAGGGTTCCGCCAATAAACCGTTGTCTTTGGTTTGCTTTCCCCGCAAAATTATCTGTGTGATCATTCCAATTTAACTTGTTCGTAATTTTAGTCTCTACGTACTTAGTTGAGCTTACAACCATCAGATTTGTGTGATTTGTAGTGTAACTGAAATTTAGCGGACTCTTAGTGCTCATGTGGATGTCTGCACACACTTCATGATTTAGAATCAATTGCCACTTTTTGTACAATGCAGATAACCTGTCTAAATCATTGTGGTATCAGTTTTGATCATCTGATAACTTTGAATGACGGTAAATGACAGCATCATCTGCGAACATTCTAACAGGACTGCTCAGATTGTCTCATAAATCGTTTACGTAGATCAGGAACAACTCCTTGGGGATACACCATATGTTACTTCTGTTTTACTCGATGGCTTTGCGTCAGTTATTATAGAATTGTAACCTTTGTGACAGGGAATCACAAAAACAGTCACACAACTGAGACGATACTCCATAGACACCCAATTTAATTAGAAGTCCCTTGTAAGGAACCGTGTGAAAAGCCTTCTGGAAATTTAAAACGTGGAATCAATCTGAGATCCCCTGACGATAACTCTCTTTACTTCTTGAAAATAAAGAGCTAGTTGTATTTCACGAGTACGATATTTTCCGAATCCGTGTTTACTATTTGTCGATAAATCGTTTTCTTCGAGGTGACTCACCGCGTTCGAGCACAGTATATGTTTAAAAATCCTACTACAAATCGACATTACTGGATCTATAATTCAGCAGATTACTCCTTTTTCTTTTTGGGGGTATTGGTGAGACCTGTGCAGCCTTATGGTCTGTGGGTAGGGATATTTCTATGAGGGAGCGGTTGTATATGTTTGCTATGTATGGAACAACTGAATCAGCATATCCTGAAAGGAACCTAACTGGTACACAATCTAGAAAGAGAACCTTGGCCTTCTTACATGTTTTAAGCTGATTCGCTACACGGAGGGTATTTACTTCCAACTTAACTCATGCTGACTGTTATTCTCAATTCGAATTGTGGACTATTTAGTTCGTCTTCTTTTTCGAAGAAGTTTCGGAAAACCGTTGTTAGTAGCTCCGCTTTAATGGCGCTAACATCAATAACACCAACATAGTTACCGTGCAAAGAGGTATTGAGAGACCAGACTGTCTTTGCGTTTTCTGCCAGATTTCGAGACAGAATTTCGTTGTGGAAACTATTAAAAGCATCTCGCATTGAAGTTCGCGCTAAATTTCTTGATTCTATTAATGTTCGTCAATCTTGGTATTTTTTTGTCCTTTTAAATAAGCTATGGTCATAACCTGGTATCAAGCTGAGCTTGTATCACGTTTACCTATATAAGTAAATATTCCTTTCACTTATTAGTTTGTACGTGACATAGAAACACATTAAATGAAACACTCTATTTATAAATGACCAATTGGGTAACGTCGGTACATCCGAGAGGCTATTTGCGGTTTATTCTCATTTTCTATTTCTGAATAATCACTGCAAACACTCACATCCATTAACTATCTGACGTAAGAGAACGGTATGAACTAAAAATGGAACGACCAAGTAAAACTTGTCATTGAAAAGCAGATACCAACGTGAGATTCTTTGGAAGAAGCCTTAGTTGGTGTAGTCCATCCACGACGAAAGTATCTTTCAGAACTCTCCTTCGGCACATGACTGAATAATGCTTCATTGTCTGGGACCATTATCATGTAGAATTGATACAGGAAATCGAGAAGATCAAAAGCGGCGTAGTGCCTTTCGTCACAAGTTCATTTCGCAAAAGCTAAATTGTCAAGGGGTTGCTTATTAACTCCAATGCTAGATACTGAGTCCTGCTACAAATATCTCTAGAAAAGGTCATGAAGACAAAAATAGACCCAGTTCACAGGGAGTATTACCAACAAAAGTTCTTCCCGCGGGTCGTTCGCGACTAGAGCAGGGTTAGTGGAAAGTTGCATTGCTGCACCCAATACAGTCCACCACAAACCAGCTAGCGGAGGTAGCATTAGATGTATACACGGCCTCCCGCCATACGTGCACTGTATAGGGCTGAGATTTATTGTCAAGGCTATAGTGGGCACAGGAGAGGACGAGTTCTTGTGTTCCTGCTACGAGTCTTCTTATTGCTCTGCCAGTGGCCGCCAATGGATAATGTGCTGGGCTGTTTCGTCTGGAACTCAGCAGCGCAAAAAAATATGAGGATATATACTTTTTTTCTCAGGCAGGTTCCCCGGAATTTATAACACCGTTTTTGCATTTGTTCTTTTGGTGATCCTGCGGATGCAATGAAAATATAAATTAATCTTCCTAGTTCTTAGCTACATTGTGGAAGGCCAGAACCACATCCTCCTCAGTCCCGAGGTATCATACATGCTACCTCCAGATTTTACTTTTTTCTCGAGCGCGTACTTAATTGAACCTTTTCTGGCCTGTGGTAAGATGTATGATATACATCTCAATTGCCACAGCTCACGTTTTCCTCTTTCTGCCGAGCACACGAGGTGGCCGCTCTGATTACAAACTTCGGATTCTGCAACTGCGTAGCATCTCTTGGCGAAATGAAAGTAAAGAAGTATCTTCTCCTAATTACAAGTGGTTTCACATGCTTTAACGACTAATTACGGCCGTACAGGCGTTCCTCAGTTCCAAGCTAACTATAAATTAATTTAAAACTGTTTTGTACGTGTTAAAATTTTGGATATCATATATTGTTCATTGGGACTCAGTGCCAACTTTTTTAACGTCGGTGCGAATGGGGTTATAATTTTTTATACCTTGATTATCACGCTTGACAGTGATGTACAGAAGAACAGGTCAAAATACCGAAAAATAATTGCAGAAGCCTTACCTGACTTGCTTTACATATTCCACAAAAAAATAAATTAAGACAAATAATTTTAATTTAATATTCATCCATGTGGTGATACCAAGAAAACCAGTATACTCTGAAATATTTTGCTACGGTAAGTTTAAGTATTTTGTTTTGTTTACTTTGTTGAAAGTTTTGAACGTTTTGCGATAGACCAACATGAAGATGCAAAGCTGTGTGTGTAAGTGTCCTGCTTGAGTCTTGAAGCATCATATACGATACCATGTATAAAAAATTATTATGGTTTCAAAAATAGCTCACTTATACTATTAACATGTGCTCAGGACTATTGAGGACACGTAGGTGTGGACTCGATTTATGGCAGCTTGTAAGGTCAGCGTCACGTTGCTTTGTGTCGTATAGTCGCTGGGACGATATAATCTAAAAATCACCTGCTGGCGGTGCTCACGGAAGACCGAAAATGGGAAAACAGTGTGTAAGTTCACTTTAAAGACATTTTAGGGAACGGCCGGTTAGCCGATGTTTTTTCTAGATGTTCTTCAGTAGTATGCGACCTTGTAATAGCTATGGCGCTTCGGTCAGAGCACTCTTAACAAGCAGACGCTTTCGCAGTTACAGATGTTCATTGGTTTCCAAGATGGCGCTGTATTCTTTTTGGCTACGGTAAAGAAAAAAAAGATATTTCAGTGCTTGTGTAATTGTTTTTGTACTGAATGTTAATAATCCATCGATATTCGAACTTTTTGTTATTTATAAAATTAGGATCACATCAGCTGTATGGTGGAACCATGGACCTCCAACCCTGAGCGACAACCGAGTGAACCATAAACATTTCGAAGGGAGTAGTAAGCTTTGGAGTATATACGAGCATTACTGGTGGGATCGCAATAATGCCACTTGGAATAATGAGCTATAAGCATATCTCAGTATCATCACAGAAATATACGCCAGTCACATTGCAAGGTCTATCACAGATATATATGTGTACAACTAATTTACTCTCTACCACACCCAAAGTAGTCCCACACCATTGACTGGAGTCCACTAGGATCTGTTCGAAGCGCAGACTGCCGTAAATACCACAACACAGGCGGCTGTGTGCGGAGCGGTGCCGTACACGGGACGCATGGACTGCTGTCGAGGAACGTCGCATAGCGTTAGGCAGTGGATCTGTTTCACGTACGGCCTCGAGTGATCATCATTCTGCGGCAATGGAGGCTCCGAGAGTGAGAAGTCATATTGTGTCCGTGTTTTGAAGTGTGGAGAGAGAGAGAGGGGGGGGGGGGGGGGGGGCACCAATGTTAGCTCTAGAGTCTTGGTGTGATGAGATGCCCCCGGATGTGACTACAAGTCGACTGCAGTAGCTGTTCACAGAACTTTGATGTCAAATACTTGCATCACTGACATCCTGCATCGTCAGACCTTATCTGAATCACTAAACGGCTAAAAGAGTAACACGGAATTGTTGCAGGTTGCTGATATAACTACTTGCAGGGACAAAAATAAATGATTTTTCAGTATTTCATGTAATTATTGCCCCATCTGAAAATTTAAAATGCTCTCACAATCAACTGAGGGAAATCTATAATATTACGTTACAGGTTTGACGCAAAAAGTATTCAAGTTAGAAACTGTATGAATGGAATGTCTTGAGTAGAGTTGCACTCAGCAGTTTGGTACACTACAAAAAAATGGCTCTGAGAACTATGGGACTTAACATCTGAGGTCATCAGTCCCGTAGAACTTAGAACTACTTAAACCTAACTAACCTAAGGACATCACACACATCCATTCCCGAGGCAGGATTCGAACCTGCGACCGTAGCAGTCGCGCGGTTCCGGACTACAGCACCTAGAACCGCATTGCCACCGCGGCCGGCGGTACACTACATAAATCACGCAGTAAAAGGTAGAATTACCAGTAGTACTGCTAATACTGATACAGAAAGAAACATAAATGAATGTATAAGATAGTAAATGGAAGAAGCCAATTTTTTTTTTTTTTTTTGCACACATAATTAGAACTCCGTCTTATTGGTGTCAATGCAGTGTGCATTTTATATCCATACAGAATAAACTTGAATTTTATAAGTAATAAAAACTGGTTGATCGCACAACTTCTGCGTTGTTTTGTAAGCACAGCAATTACTTTTGATGAAAGTACAGTTCTTTTAGACACACAAACATAAAGATAACTGTGTAACTACCGCTATTTTTACTCAGCAGAATGTTCATCATGATCAAAGGCGGGAGTTTCCTGTTATTATTGATAAATGAGAAATTTGTTTATAAATAATATAACCATGTTCGACGAAGTACTGACATATTTATGTTTTGTGGTTTTCTTATGTTTTACCTGTTTGTTGAGGAAATTGCGTTTTTCTAGAACTATATAATAAATCTGTACTGTTTTTACTATAACATCTCAAGGTTTCACGTTAAAAATCAGCAATTTTCAAATAAAACCTGAATTAAATGTTGACACCTGCAATTTTGCTGTATGTATTGTTTACCTTTAAGTAACAGACATGAGAATCACTATGTAGAACAAAAATGTTCCGTTGGTTACCTAGTCTTTTATACATGTGCTCAGTTTCTAGACCGTTCACCGCTTCCAGTTTTCAGGGGAATCCAGTAAGACGCAGATCACATGCTCAAAGAACCCATAAGTTGGGAGGTAATGCCGGACGGTCATGCAACACACACAATATACAGGTACCGCCGGTACCTGGCTACTAGGAAAGTTACCGTAGTTTACGCTTACTTAAGATACTCTAAGGCAGGCTATGGTAGTTGTACAACTCTAGTCTTAAGGGAGTGTTAGTTACCCAGACTGTATTTATCCAGTATTTGAGGATCAGAACACTTAGCGACTTCCAACAAATTTTAAAGATAGTCTCAAACCTTTTCTAAAACTTTTCACTGCTAATCAGACGTTTGAAGTTAGTGTCTCATTAGACGTCATCTCTGTGCCTTCTTTCAGCATGACATTGTTTATCCACACACGGCAAGTGTCTTTGCTGATGACCTTCATATTACACACCTACTTCCTTGAGCTTTCTGTAATAGAAGATGTGCTGGTCCAGACTGAAGACAACTCCATCCCATTGCCAATACCCAAGATATCGAGGACCAGGTACAACAGGTGTAGTTATGGAAAGAATACAGCGACTTCAGATGACGCTCCCAAACAGTATTGGTGCATGCATCCAGGTCCAAGAGGGAGCTACAGCCTTCTGATAAGTGTCTAGCGGTGCCTTTGTCGTAATAATTTCATTGTTTCTTTCACGTGGTTTTGTAATTACTGGAATAATACCACATAACCTTTCAACAGGTAAATCTTCACTGTACGACGGCCTCTTCTCCTAGGTTCTTATGTTGTTTTGTCAGTGAATGTGCTGTCTTTGGATAAATGTTGCTTGGCGAGACACGGATCGCTCTATAGCCGCAACAGCCATGTATAACCAGTTGCAAAACCACAAGATACAGTTCTGAAGTGCCAACAACACATATTGGTTTTCAGCGTGCGGGTGGACGTTACCAAAGACTGGTTAACGGACATTCCCTAAAAGTTGGATCGTTTGAGGAGACTCTGGATCGTTCAGTTCATTTGACCCTATTTGATTTCTTCGTTTTTGGATGGAGTGGAACGTCTAAGATTTTTTGCTGTCTGTGGCAGCATTTTGAAGAACATTGACGGTTGTAAATGCACGGAAGATGGATGGCTAAAACCACTGATGTAAATCATGTCAGTTGTGCAGATAGATAAATGCAAAAGTTTGTTACTTCTTTTTCTTGCGCAAATCTCTGTTTTCAGTTACTAACTTTAGTGAAAAAATTGCACAGGCGTTTCAATGTTTAAATTTTTTTTACGTCGCTGAACTGTTTCGTTGTTTCAATGCTGTCACACATCGCGGTAGTTCAATTAACTAGTCTTTCTCCTAAATAAATATTTCTTGTTCTCATTTGTTTCCCAGTACATATTTGCCCTTAAGTTCGTTCTAGGCCGTACATAACAGATTTTGCCTGAAGATTTGAAATAAGAATGTTCTGGGCGATGCTACGGTGTTGTACATTGCTTGTTGAATTTATCATGCCGTATATGGTATATTAATTCCCTGTAAAAATATTTTAACAGTAAGCCAGTAGCAATTTTTCCTTAATTTGTTACTCTAGGCGATTTTTCTTTAGGTTTACCTGTTCCCAGATCTGAAGATGGTAGTTAAGCTATCGGAACAGGCCAGAAAAAAGACATATTAAGTGCCGTTGGGACAATACATAGAAAATTTGTGAATACTTTAAAATTTTTTGTAGGATGCTTTTTTAAACTCTTATAATTTTATATTTGATTAGAGCATAAAAGATACACAAAGATATGTCTACCTGGGATATTATCATCGTCAGCAGACCAGTCGTGGCTACTTGTTTCCAGGGCAGGGTGTCCAGTCTCACACTGACCCATTTCTAGTTGTCCCTCCACGTTTGAACCGGCGTGTGTGACACACAGTGTATGTTGATAGGCTCCTTGTTCACTGTAATGGAGGCCAGAGGCTGTCGCATTAGCCTACACCGTACCGTTTCCGTGTCGGATGTCGTCCTGTCTTGCGCCACAGGCTCAGTGCAAGGGACATCGCCCGAGGCACTGCGGCCCAGCCATCCAAGCTGTAATTAAATTGCGACAGGCGACTGCCTCTGGCACAGTGTCAACCCTCTCCCCCTCCCTCTGCCCTCTCCCCCTAATCTAGATCCTGTGTACCTGAGCAGCAACGGGAGAAACACCCTGCATTCTCCCTCCCTCTCTCTCTCTCTATCTCTCTCTCTCTCTCCCTCTCCCTCTCCCTCTCCCTCCTTCACTCGCTCCCCCTCCCACCCTCCCTCCCATATATAGCAGACATTTGTAAAGTGTCTGCTTGTGTCTGTGTATGTGCAGATGGATATGTGTGTTTATGCGAGTGTATACCTGTCCTTTTTCCCCCTAAGGTAAGTCTTTCCGCTCCCGGGACTGGAATGACTCTTTACCCTCTCCCTTAAAACCCACATCCTTTCGTCTTTCTCTTTCCTTCCCTCTTTCCTCATGAAGCAACCGTTGGTTCCGAAAGCTTGAATTTTGTATGTATGTTTGTGTTTGTTTGTGTGTCTATCAACCTGCCAGCGCTTTCGTTTGGTAAGTCACAAATGGTTCAAATGGCTCTGAGCACTATGGGACTTAACATCTATGGTCATCAGTCCCCTAGAACTTAGAACTACTTAAACCTAACTAACCTAAGGACAGCATACAACACCCAGACATCACGAGGCAGAGAAAATCCCTGACCCCGCCGGGAATCGAACCTGGGAACCCGGGCGTGGGAAGCGAGAACGCTACCGCACGACCACGAGATGCGGGCGGTAAGTCACATCATATGCTGACGGGAACAAATATGCAGACTCGCCGATGTTCGAGTCGTGTTCGCTCCAAACTTTTTTCAGTTAAAACTTCACGATGCAGTATCTTATGTATTCCTTATTGTTTCGGTTACGTTTACTTAAACATTAAGATGTAACACGAATTCCTTAAAGACATAAACGATCACTTTGTATTGTTCGTGACACAGGTAACCCCAACATAAAAAAGTGAATAGTGTAACATCGACTGTATCCAATGAGGTACAAAAAAAATCACAGTAGGTAGCTTACACCAGATTTCAAATTATTCTACATACAATAAACGCATTCTGTACGTTTCACATCCAGGACTATATTCACAGAGCCAGTACAGCCATGAACAAAATTTTATACTTGTATGAGCAAAGTTCACTTTAGAGTAGATGTTCAAACTGGCCATCTTCCTTTTGTGAACACTTCTGTACTCGCTGGATCATACTTTGCTTGATCGTACGCAACCGCATAAGAGGTAGTAGGTCGTGTACCTCCAAGGACTGAGTACTATAAACATGATAAAGTTATCACGTTGCCGCGCTGGATTAGCCGAGCGGTCTCGGGCGCTGCTGTCATGGTCTGTGTGGCTGGTCCCAGTGGAGGTTCGAGTCCTCCCTCGGGCATGCGTGTGTGTGTTTGTCATCAGGATAATTGAGGTTAAGTAGTGTGTAAGCTTAGGAACTGATGACCTTAGCAGTTAAGTCACGGATGGAATGTGGATTATGCTTCTACTAATAACGGCTGTCGTGGAGGTTGAAAATCTTCACGAGTAGGGCTAGAATCGTCCGTCCATCCAGATAAAACTATTTTTCGACGCCTGGAGCAACGCCTTCAGGAAATTGGACATTTTCGTCCAAAAGTAATGGCGAACATTCGTTATCTTTCACTTATTGCAAAAGCCATCGTAAAACAGCATTCGTCAAATAAGAATTGGTGTTGATTTAACGTGTAAAGATATAGGTTCAGTTCTTCATCGAGCATCATTTCAGCACTAAGTCTTTGTGATATCTGGAACTGCCTTGCAATATCACGAATTCTGCGACGGTTTGAAGGATTGCATCATCTGTTTCTGGAGTACGTCTTGTCCTCTCTCCATTACTTTTGGACGAAGATTACCTGTATCCGTAAGGCGTTTCTCCAGGCGACAATAAATATTTGTATCTGTATGGCGCCTTTGAGAGCACTGAGCAACATATGCACATGAAGAAGCAGCAGCTTGGTTATCAGATGCTCAGATGTATCCAGCACCAAAAGCATACTGACGTATTCATCGTACTCCATGGGGGAGCTGCTCTACGTGGACTTAACATGACCAGTTATGGTTATCCACTGTGCGTGCAGTGTAATGGTTCCCTCTTCCATTTTTCATGTAACAAAATGATGTCCTCCTTATAAACGGCCGGCCGCGGTGGCCGTGCGGTTCTAGGCGTTGCAGCCTGGAACCGCGGGACTGCTACCGTCGCAGGTTCGAATCCTGCCTCGGGCATGGATGTGTGTGATGTCCTTAGGCTAGTTAGGTTTAAGTAGTTCTAAGTTCTAGGGGACTGATGACCTAAGATGTTAAGTCCCATAGTGCTCAGCCATTTTTTTGAACTTTATAAACGAAGAGAACTAGGAAATGGACAGTCAAAAAATAAAAAATTGAACCTGCCGAGGATTCGAACCATTGCTCCATAATGGATGTGGGCTTGATGTCCCATCAGTCTACTCAGCGAAATACGACGCCTACTACGGTAGTGTGGGGGTGGGGAGAGCTGCAGTATGTGTCTGTTTCCAGGTGCTTCTTTTCGTACATATATTTTCAAAACGCACCTGATATGATTTTTTTAGTTAGACTTTTGTTTTGAATCTGAATGGGGAATAACGTGACACCCTCTAAGTGCGGCTTTTTTTCTTCGCACTTTATGTAGGTCCTATTCTTTTGCTATCCATTCTAATTTGAGCAGTGACTGTTTGAGGTCATATTCTTTGTTCATATATCTACAATATGATCAGTTTATCTTATCCTCACATAGTTTCATTCCGGAGTCTATTCCTTCCTTCCTGATACTATATATGCATATACTTAAAAATCCTTTGCGTATTCAGCGTTTCTTTCTTAACTTACAGTCCTTACTGCTGTATTACATACATTAACTACAAATATATTGAGTATGTTTTTTGCACTAATATACAGTCAAAGAATCTATATGAATAAAAATTGTTTATAATCCTTTATCCAGCCGATATATATTTCGCACATATTAAGCAAAGGAACACGCATAAATCAAGTGTAAATGAATAAACACTAAATATTCTACATCTAGAAAAAAATTTTCGTAATATGTATGTGGTCCATGGTAATAAGATATTGCAATACCTGTGTTGTTCAGAAGTGCGATGTAATGGTACTTCGGTAACCCATGCATCTCCGAAGGAACAGGCCCTGCTGTAAATAAAACCGTTACGAAACACGAATATCCACTGATACAAGCGGTTTTGACAAACAGCGCATTGTTGTTGTGCTGCGGCTCCGAACAAGACACTGAAACGGCGAAGCTGGTCGCCTGGTGGCTTGCTACTATTGTGAGCCCTATGAAAAGTGGCTGCAGGATGATGTAATCATGCGTGGACCGTTTGGTACTGGACGTCCACGTCTCGTGACAACACATAGAGATCGGAGAATCCTGCACTGTGCAATCCAGGATAGGCAGCGATCTGGGCAGGTCTGACGACAGAGGAAACGCTAGTGCAGACACAAGGGTTTCGGAGCTCACCGTTCAAAGGCCATTGTTGAACATGGAGCTCCACATCACACGGCCTCTACGTGTTTCTGTGTTGGCCCAATGACATTGCCAGTTAACGATTGTAGTGGGCACAGCATCACTGACGTTTCAACGTGAACCAAAAGAAACGACTCGCCTGTTGAATGAATAGCGTTTCTTGTTATACCAGGTCGATGGCTGGGTTCTTACTGGGCGGCATCGTGGCGAATGGCTGCATCACCTGTGAACTGCGCCACGGGTTCATCCTGTTTAGGGCAAAATTATACTTTGGGGCTTCTGTGGGACGTATGGTAGTACTCGAAGACATCATAACAGCATGAAACTACGTGAACATTATTGAGGATCACTTGCATCCCTTCATTGTTAAAGTCTTCTCTGATGAAGATGACATCTTCCAGCAGGATACCTCTACGCACCACAAGGGCAGAACCGTGCTGAAGCGGTTTGAGAAGTATGATAGTAAACTCACATTGTGTCTTAGCCAGCAAGTGCCCGTGAACTGTACCTCAGGAAGAAGTACTGGGAGCCAGCTGCGTGCCCACAAACCACCTTCTCGTAATTTGCGGGAATTTAGTGACCTATGAGCAAACGTTTGTTTTTATTTTCCTGTATTGATTTGCTATTCTCCGCAAAGGGGGCGGGCTGGCAGCAGCTTAGTACGCCGCCCTTCAGTCTACGGACTCTTTAAAACATAAGAAGATAATAAACAATAAAATTAGCGATAAAACGGTGACTTAAATTGTAAATCAGCGGAAAATTGTGCAAAGTTAAAATATAAAACCAAGGGTTGGTGATGCTAATAAAATACACAGGAATCAGATACGTAAAACACTTGACAGACTATTAAAAAACACATCGACAGTCTGGTTTCTGTTGGCAAGAGATATAAGAATTAGACCCAGCGACAGTATGATTTTAGTTAGCAACACTTTGGAAGTGACACACTACACTTAACACTCACAGGAACACTGCACTAAAAAGTCGGCACGAAAATGACACATCACAGCAAAGGGCTGTTTGGGGGGGGGGGGGGGGGGGAGGACCTGAGCAGATGAGGAGAGAAAAAAAGGGTGTAGGAGAGGAAAAGTGGCGGGGGGAAATCGACGGAGGGAGAGAACTCAAGGGGGGAGGATAGGGCAGATGCGAGAAGGAATGGGGAAAGACAGAGGAGGGGAATGCAAAAGGACTCGGGGAGAGAAGGGAGGCAGAGAGAAGCTAGGTGGGGAAAAAAACAGGATGGATGGAAGGGAGGGGAGAGGGAGGCCGGGAAAAGGACAGAGGAAGGGAGGGCGAGGAGAGGATCAGAGTTGATAGATGGGATAAATGGAGGGAAGAGGGAGTCGACGGAAGCCACCTTGGGAAAGGAGATGAAGGGTGTAGAGGTGGGGGGTAGGAGGGCACAACAGTGAAGGTGCAGCAGAGGGCGGGGGTTGGACAGGAGAGGAGCAACCAGGGGATGAGGGGGATCAAAGTGGCTGGAGGTGTAGAGTACGCGGATATGTTCGAGGAATAGGAGCAGATGGGGGAAAGGAATGACATCATAGAGGATCTGCATGGGGGACGGAAGGAGTATACGGAAGGCGAGGCGGAGAGCATGGCGCTCGATGTACTTATGGAAACCTATCAAGGATTTGTGGAATCAACGCCAAGCAGAATGGCAGCTGTTGCAGCTGTACTGTGTTTGAAAAGTGTACCACCACGCTATTTAATAAATTATTATAATGTTGTGGCTGACATTATTCTAAATGATGGACCCATTTTCAAAAAATCATATGTATTCAAGTACAAATCCAAAAATAACAAGTTTTATACCAATGAGAAAAGGGAGTTTCAAACTTTTTGGCGGCCGGTGACGGGCGGGTGGTGATGGTTTCAGAAGCGGCCGGTAGAGTTCGCGCGGCAGTAGGTCAGTCATTCCGTTTCACTGTCAGTTGTGAGTGAGCTGGCGACTGTGGAGCACAAGATTTTCTACACTCCTGGAAATGGAAAAAAGAACACATTGACACCGGTGTGTCAGACCCACCATACTTGCTCCGGACACTGCGAGAGGGCTGTACAAGCAATGATCACACGCACGGCACAGCGGACACACCAGGAACCGCGGTGTTGGCCGTCGAATGGCGCTAGCTGCGCAGCATTTGTGCACCGCCGCCGTCAGTGTCAGCCAGTTTGCCGTGGCATTCGTAGCTCCATCGCAGTCTTTAACACTGGTAGCATGCCGTGACAGCGTGGACGTGAACCGTATGTGCAGTTGACGGACTTTGAGCGAGGGCGTATAGTGGGCATGCGGGAGGCCGGGTGGACGTACCGCCGAATTGCTCAACACGTGGGGCGTGAGGTCTCCACAGTACATCGATGTTGTCGCCAGTGGTCGGCGGAAGGTGCACTTGCCCGTCGACCTGGGACCGGACCGCAGCGACGCACGGATGCACGCCAAGACCGTAGGATCGTGCGCAGCGCCGTAGGGGACCGCACCGCCACTTCCCAGCAAATTAGGGACACTGTTGCTCCTGGGGTATCGGCGAGGACCATTCGCAACAGTCTCCATGAAGCTGGGCTACGGTCCCGCACACCCTTAGGCCGTCTTCCGCTCACGCCCCGAACATCGTGCAGCCCGCCTCCAGTGGTGTCGCGACAGGCGTGAATGGAGGGACGAATGGAGACGTGTCGTCTTCAGCGATGAGAGTCGCTTCTGTCTTGGTGCCAATGATGGTCGTATGCGTGTTTGGCGCCGTGCAGGTGAGCGCCACAATCAGGACTGCATACGACCGAGGCACACAGGGCCAACACCCGGCATCATGGTGTGGGGAGCGATCTCCTACACTGGCCGTACACCTCTGGTGATCGTCGAGGGGACACTGAATAGTGCACGGTACATCCAAACCGTCATCGAACCCATCGTTCTACCATTCCTATACCGGCAAGGGAACTTGCTGTTCCAACAGGACAATGCACGTCCGCATGTATCCCGTGCCACCCAACGTGCTCTAGAAGGTGTAAGTCAACTACCCTGGCCAGCAAGATCTCCGGATCTGTCCCCCATTGAGCATGTTTGGGACTGGATGAAGCGTCGTCTCACGCGGTCTGCACGTCCAGCACGAACGCTGGTCCAACTGAGGCGCCAGGTGGAAATGGCATGGCAAGCCGTTCCACAGGACTACATCCAGCATCTCTACGATCGTCTCCATGGGAGAATAGCAGCCTGCATTGCTGCGAAAAATGGATATACACTGTACTATTGCCGACATTGTGCATGCTCTGTTGCCTGTGTCTATGTGCCTGTGGTTCTGTCATTGTGATCATGTGATGTATCTGACCCCAGGAATGTGTCAATAAAGTTTCCCCTTCCTGGGACAATGAATTCACGGTGTTCTTATTTCAATTTCCAGGAGTGTATGATCTTGAGTTCGCGAAAAGTGAGTCGCAAATTGCAATGCAGAGGGCATTTCGTATCAATTTCGGTATTCAACTCACAAAAGCATTAGTCGTTAGTTTAAGCAATTGACTCAGACAGGGAGTGTGTACAAACGGCAATGCACTGGCCGACCGCGTGTGTCAGAGCATGATGTCCGACGGATTCAAGAAAGTTTTGAGCGCAGTCCCAGTAAGTCTACCAATAGAGCCAGTCCAGAACTTGGAATACCCCAACAAACTGGAGGGAAAGTTTTGAGACTGCGTTTGCTGTATAAGTTCTACCGATTATAACTTATGCACGTTCTCAACCAAAACGAAAAAGAGAAGCGTCTCTCATTTTGTGATTATGTGTTAGCAAATATGGAGGATGACACATTTCTACAGCCTGTAATTTTTAGCGATTAAGCAACGTTCCACCTTAGTGGAAAAGTCAACAGAAGCGATGTTCGCATCTGGGGTTTGGAAAATGAAAGTGCTTGCATGCGATCTTTAAGGGGAGTCATACAGCCCAAAATGATCAAATTTGACTTTTTTTCTTTTATTCACATTATGAAAATTTTGATATTTATTCTTAATTTGATGTTGGTTTCATTGAAATGATCGAATATTCACTATTTCAAATAATTTTTTCAAAATAATCATGTGCTGACATTTCAGAGAATTTTGTTTTGCATCGTTGTTGGAGAGAAAAACCCTATGGTGACTTGAAAACTACAAAATCAGAGTGCAGAAGTGGATGAGCGCTAGGTTGAGTAGCCTGAAACAGCAACTGCTAAGTACTAAGTTATCAAATGATCTAAGTATAAGCGGTCGACTGACTGATAAACAAATTGATCAGGTCATGCAATATAATGGTACGGCTATGAGAAGTAACAGGCATAATTTGGGTGGTAGGATGAGGGCTGTTTGGGAAATATATTTCTGCAAGCTGTCTACAGAAGCTGAACCAGTCCAAAACTTGTGTTCCATTGTGTTGCGTAAATAGCTGAAAGCAAAAGAGGAAGATGAATTAGACATTTCCTCACACAAAATTACTATACCAAATGCTGCAAATCTTTTAACAATGTGTTGTGATCAAGAATACCAAAAAACGTTTATGTTGGAAGGTCGGTCATAGGACCTGGTGTTTTTAACGCTGCTCTTACTTTTAATAATGGCTGTCCAGGAAGACTACTTGTTTTGGAGCATCTTGAATTTCATAACTGGTAAAGCATGATTAAAATTGTGAGTGCCTTGGAGCAAATGTGAATCAAGAAGGGAGAGATAGCAGCAACCAATTTATCAAATGAATCAGATCCATGGAAAGGAAGGTAGCTCTGGATGAGAAACATGAAGGAGATGAAGACTATCAGCCAGGGGGATTCTAATATATTTTGTGTTTATCAGTTGATTGTGTGTTATTTTTTGTTGCAACGCAGTTTTTTCTCAAAACGACAGTTTTCAGTACAAATGTCCCTTTTCTCAGAAACTTCTAAATCTACACCTATGGATTATATACCATGTAACATAGATATTACCGTCATGTTGTAGCTGTACCTTCGAAGCATTTGCTCTAATATTTAAAAAAATTAAAATTCTGAAAATTTACATAAAAAGTTATATATTTAGGAAAAAATCATAACTTTTCCTAACAGATATTTCAAAGTTATTGTAGAGCAATACATTCACAAAACATGAGAGAACATATGGTAAAAACCTAACATTTATATACTCAACAGTTTCTAAGAAAACAGGGCATTTATATAGACAATTTATCATTGTGAAGATGTCATGAAGTCGCGAGAGCACAAAATACGCAGTGAATTGTCTTCTTGAAAAGAGGAACATACAATCACAAAGGGCCGAACAACGATGGTTCTGAAGGTCTACTCTTCCAAGAATGCTTATACTGTAATAACCTACTCTTTAAAAAAACCTCTATAAAGAAATGAGATATAGATATCATAGGGAGGGTTCTGGCGAAGCAGATCGTTACGTGCAAACTTCGCAGGCCACAGACAAAGCTCTTATGTTGCCCGCTCGTTAATGCTTATTCGTTCTAATCGTTCCAGTTATATATCGTGAGAATATTTTTCAGTCATACCCCGAAATATTCCGAGGATATAACATTGTTGCAAAAATTAAAGATGAAGATAACTGACGTAGCGGAGTGAAAATATATAGCAAGTTACTGTTTGCAAAAAAAAAGTTATATATGTTTCACGGAGAGATGGTATTGTAGTTAAGCTGTTTCCTATTGACAGTCAGCAGATTTACTGTCCGATACAAATGAAAATGAATGTATATTGATTGTCAAACCTGCTGGGTGCACTTTTTGTTTAATGGAAGCGTAAATAAACTCGCTGCGAACGATGCTAATGTAAAAACAACTTACTGTCTCCTAAAGTGTCGCACGTTGGAGAAAAGTAATGTTGATTATTGAGAGCGCTCACAAAACATTCGTTTTTACGAACAGTATACTCGCCGTTGCGATTTTCCTGTAACGGATCATTTTATCACACACAAAATGGTTCGAATGGCTCTGAGCACTATGGGACTCAACCGCTGCGGTCATCAGTCCCCTAGAACTTAGAACTACTTAAACCTAACTAACCTAAGGACATCACACACATCCATGCCCGAGGCAGGATTTGAACCTGCGACCGTAGCAGTCGCACGGTTCCGGACTACAGCACCTAGAACCGCATTGCCACCGCGGCCGGCGGTACACTACATAAATCACGCGCCTAGAACCGCGAAGACCACCGCGGCCGGCGATCACACACATCTGAAGCTACCGGTTACTTTTAAGTCATATGCAACCTTGACGGCAACTAACGCGTTATTACATCAATCATCGTTGTCTTCAGCAGCAACAAAAGAAACATCACACACATCCATGCCCGAGGCAGGATTCGAACCTGCGATCGTAGCGGCCGTGCGGTTCCAGACTGTAGCGCCTAGAACCGCTCGGCCACTTTGGCCGGCTCAGAAGCAACAGTATTATCGCTTTGGCCTTTTTTTTTCATTACGGTTTCTTATCGGTCTTGCTATCTTTTCTTGGTCCTTCTGTCTTCGTCCACTTACTGGTTTGTATTGCCGAGTTGTTTCGGATTCCCTGTATTCAAGCACTCGTTGAAAGTACTGTACTCAGTGGTTCCTAGATTTTATTATTAAATCAGTGATTCCCTGAACTTCGAACTGTTATCTTATGTCTTTATTCCTTTTATGATCAAGCAATGAATAACCCGTTACATATAACACGAACTTTATTACTGTCGCTTTTTCTTTATTTCCCTTTCTCAGATTTTAAGAGTCTTGTTTTCGTTTCGGTGCAGTGCTAATGCTGCTGCTGTCTTCTCATATATTAGATAATTGTTGTTTTGTTACTTTGTGGTCCAGCTTAAGTTGTGTACACTACTGACCATTAAAACTTCTACCCAACGAAGATGACGTGCTACAGACACGAAATTTAACCGACAGGAAGAAGATGCTGTGATATGCAAATGATTAGCTTTTCAGAGCATTCACACAAGGTTGGCGACGGTGGATACACATACAACGTGCTGACATGAGGAAAGTTTCCAACCGATTTCTCATACACAAACAGCAATTGACCGGCGTTTCCTGGTGAAACGTTGTTGCGATGCCTCGTGTAAAGAGGAGAAATGCGTACCATCACGTTTCCGACTATGATAAAGGTCGAATTGTAGCCTATAGCGATTGCGGCTTATCGTATCGCGACATTGCTGCTGGCGTTGGTCGAGATCCAATGACTGTTAGCAGAATATGGAATCGGTGGGTTCAGGAGCGTAATACGGAACGCCGTGCTGGATTCCAACGGCCTCGTATCACTAGCAGGCGAGATGACAGACATCTTATCCTCATGGCTGTAACGGATCGTGCAGCCACGTCTCGATCCCTGAGTCAGCAGATGGGGACGTTTGCAAGACAGCAACCATCTGCATGAACAGCTCGACGACGTTTGCATCAGCATGGACTATCAGCTCAGAGACCATGGCTGCGGTCCAGCACACAGTTTTAATGTGCCAGGACGTTTCATATCACTGAATATTCTGTTAACTGTGTTTCGTTCAGCAACTACTCTCACAGCCACATTGTCATATTTACATTGTAGTTCGGTATGACGGAAGACATCACCTTTAATGAAGATCACAATATGTTGTATGGTATTATGGTTCAAATGGCTCTGAGCACTATGGGACTTGACTTCTGCGGTCATCAGTCCCCTATAACTTAGAACTACGTAAACCTAACTAACCTAAGGACATCACACACATCCATGCCCGAGGCAGGATTCGAACCTGCGACCCTAGCAGTCGCGCGGCTCCAGACTGTAGCGCCTAGAACTGCTCGGCCACTCCGGCCGGCCATGGTATTATGGTGAGGCACCTGTTGTATTACTGTAGAGCATATTAATAGGCGTGTCCCGTTAGGTTATTGAAAAAAAAGATAGAAATATCAGAGAATTTGTCAAAAGTGTATTCCACCTCGTTATCCAAAAACAATCTTATCCATCACAGACTTTTTCAATCCCACCCATATAGCAACTTACTGCGAAGGGCACATTCCTTTGAAGCTGTTGGTAACACGAAACACCTTTTTCCTGCCACCAGATATATGTCAATAATAATACATTTTGTGGATGTATACAGGCCATCGTTTGAGATAAATTTAAATCTATCACGCCAACAGCCAAGATCAATCATGTGAAAAGGCACATATCACTTCCTTCCGCATCCTTCACAGTTCGACATTCTGCTTCGACTCTAATCTCGTTTTTCGACGAGACGTTGTACGAAAATGCTCCTTCCTTTCTTTTAACCTCAAAATGACTACTGACAGCAAGTGTCGCATGAAGATTAATTGGTTGTCCACGTGCCAATTATAAGGTACACTGTCATTGACCCTGGTAGTAAATCGCAGAAATGTCCTTAATCAACACCTGTTCGTCTTCCTGGATGTGACGATTAATTTTTGTCAAAACGATCGTACTTGAAATGATAAAACTTGACTTACCCACTAGCACTCACTCCATATAGGGCACGTATGTTTCGAATGACCTCCACTGCTATCACCCTTTTATTAAACACAAACGGATCACAATGTCCGTTAGTCCGTTTTAGACTCCGCCTTGTAATGTATAAACGGCGCTCCCAATAACGTCAAAAATGAGAAGTATTCAAGTTATCATAGGACGAACTATACTACAGACTTGAACAAAATGAGACCATAGTTAAATACGCTTACAGCAACATGCCGTACAAAATCGCCATGGAGCATGCTGAAACATAGTATTATATCACACGCAACGTTACATAATGTTATACTTGCTAATTTGAGGGCAGACACGTTCACTGAAGGTCATGGGCTCTATGGCCGATGCATCATGATTAGCAGGGCAAATGCTGGTCTGTATGAAGTGGCCGCTGGCTGATGGCGCCAAAATTGGCCATATATCTACGTCTACATATACATCTACATGGTTACTTTGCAATTCACACTTAAGAGCCTGGCAGAGGGTTCATCGAACCATTCTCTACCACTTCACGCAGCAAGCGGCTACACGGGTAGCAGGGTTTGTGTGGCGTGGACTAGGAGGTTTTTTAAGGTTAGATGGCCTCAGGCAAGTACAGAAAGGGCAACAGCCTCCAAGGGTGCGGGGCAAAGTCAGGACATGCGGGGACCAAGCAGCAATCGGTATTGTAATTGTAAACTGTCGAAGCTGCATTGGTAAAGTATCGGAACTTCAAGCGCTGATAGAAAGCACCGAAGCTGAAATCGTTATAGGTACAGAAAGCTGGCTGAAGCAAGAGATAAATTCTGCCGAAATTTTTACAAAGGCACAGACGGTGTTTAGAAAGGATAGATTGCATGCAACCGGTGGTGGCGTGTTTGTCATTGTTAGTAGTAGTTTATCTTGTAGTGAAGTAGAAGTGGATAGTCCCTGTGAATTATTATGGGTGGAGGCCACACTCAACAACCGAGCTAGGTTACTAATTGGCTCCTTTTACCGACCTTATGACTCAGCACTATTAGTGGCAGAACAACTGAAAGAAAAACTGGAATTCATTTCACATAAATTTTCTCAGTTTGTTATAGTCTTAGGTGGAGATTTCAGTTTACCAGATATAGACTGGAACACTCAGATGTTCAGGACGGGTGGTAGTGACAGATCATCGAGTGACATTATACTGAGTGCACTATCCGAAAATTACCTCGAGCAATTAAACAGAGAACCGACTCGTGGAGATAACTTCTTGGACCTATTGATAACAAACAGACCTGAACTTTTAGACACTGTAAGTGCAGAACAGGGAATCAGTGATCATAAGGCCGCTGCAGCATCCCTGAATATGGAGGTAAATAGGAATATAAAAATAGGGAGGAAGGTTTATCTGTTTAGCAATAGTAGTAAAAGGCAAATTTCAGGCTACCTAACAGATCAAAACGAAAATTTCTGTTCCGGCACTGACAATGTTGAGTGTTTATGGAAAAGTTTAAGGCAATCGTAAAATGCGTTTTACACAGCTACGTGCCGAGTAAAACTGTGAGGGACGGAAAAAACCCACCGTGGTTTAACGACAAAGTTAGAAAACTACTGCGAAAGCAAAGAGAGCTTCACTCAAAGATTAAACGCAGCCAAAACCTCTCAGACAAACAGAAGCTAAACGATGTCAAAATTAGTGTAAGGAATGCTATGCGTGAAGTGTTCAGTGACTTCGAAAGTAAAATTCTATGCACCGACTTGACAGAAAAGTCTAGGCAGTTCTGGTCTTACGTCAAATCAATAAGTGGCTCGAAACAGCATATCCAGACAATCCGGGATGATGATGGCATTCAAACAGAGGATGACAAGCGTAAAGCTGAAATACTAAACACCTTTTTTCCAAAGCTGTTTCACACAGGAAGACTGCAGTACCTTCTCTAAATCACCACACGAACGAAAAAATGGCTGACATCGAAATAAGTGTCCAAGGAATAGAAAAGCAACTGAAATCACTCAAAAGAGGAAAGTCCACTGGACCTGACGGGATACCAATTCGATTCTACACAGAGTACGCGAAAGAACTTGGCCCCCTTCCAACAGCCGTGTATCGCAAGTCTCTAAAGGCACGGAAGGTTCCAAATGATTGGAAAAGAGCACAGGTAGCCCCAGTCTTCAAGAAGGGTCGTCGAGCAGATGCGCAAAACTATAGACCTATATCTCTGACGTCGATCTGTTGTAGAATCTTAGAACATGTTTTTTGCTCGAGTATCATGTCGTTTTTGGAAACCCAGAATCTACTCTGTAGGAATCAACATGGATTCCGGAAACAGCGATCGTGTGAGACCCAATTTTTATTTGTTCATGAGACCCAGAAAATATTAGATACAGGCTCCCAAGTAGATGCTATTTTTCTTGATTTCCAGAAGGCGTTCGATACAGTTCCGCACTGTCGTCTGATAAACAAAGTAAGAGCCTACGGAATATCAGACCAGCTGTGTGGCTGGATTGAAGAGTTTTTAGCAAACAGAACACAGCATGTTGTTATCAATGGAGAGACGTCTACAGACGTTAAAGTAACCTCTGGCGTGCCACAGGGGAGTGTGTTGGGAACATTGCTTTTCACAATATATATAAATGACCTAGTAGATAGTGTTGGAAGTTCCATGCAGCTTTTCGCGGATGATGCTGTAGTATACAGAGAAGTTGCAGCATTAGAAAATTGTAGCGAAATGCAGGAAGATCTGCAGCGGATAGGCACTTTGTGCAGGGAGTGGCAACTGACGCTTAACATAAGCAAATGTTATGTATTGCGAATACATAGAAAGAAGGATCCTTTATTGTATGATTATATAATAGCGGAATAGCGGGAATATGCGTGCGGAACGATTTGAAGTGGAATGATCATATAAAATTAATTGTTAGTAAGGCGGGTACCAGGTTGAGATTCATTGGGAGAGTCCATAGAAAACGTAGTCCATCAAAAAAAGGAGGTAGCTTACAAAACACTCGTTCGACCTATACTTGAGTATTGCTCATTAGTGTGGGATCCGTACCAGATCGGGTTGACGGAGGAGATAGAGAAGATCCAAAGAAGAGCGGCGTGTTTCGTCACAGGGTTATTTGGTAACCGTGATAGCGTTACGGAGACGTTTAGCAAACTCAAGTGGCAGACTCTGCAAGAGAGGCGCTGTGCATCGCGGTGTAGCTTGCTCGCCAGGTTTCAAGAGGGTGTCCGTCTGGATGAGGTATCGAATGTTTTGCTTTCCCCTACTTGTACCTCCCGAGGAGATCACGAATGTAAAATTAGAGCGATTCGAGCTTGCACGGTGGCTTTCAGACAGTCGTTCTTCCCGCGAACCATACGCGACTGGCACAGAAAAGGAGGTAATGACAGTGGCACGTCAAGTGCCCTCGGCCACACACCGTACGCCTGAGCGCTAGGTCCCCCGCTGGCCCGCTGCCAAGATTGCGTTAGATGTTCGGCGGATTGCGTTACCCGCCTTTGTAGGCGCAACATGCTGTTACATCCTTGAGCCCCCCGGTTCTAAACGTACCCTTGTCCGCTTAATGGCTGACGCTACAAATCAGTTTGCAGAAAGATCACTTTATTTATGAAAATATACAGTGCAGTTACCAACGAACTTTACATATTCACATACTCCTTTATCTTTTACCCAAATGAATACAGACTCATTTAAAGATATTTTTCTACTATTACGAGTATATAAAGACAACGCTGAAGGCGAGATATAAGCAGATTTACCTAAGTCTTTATTAGCAAGTGCTGCCATATGATAAGTGCGAAAAGCAATAATACCTCTGTCAACAAAACTTTCAAGTCCTGGGACGTTCGGAGTACTAGAACATCCACGGACAATGGCTACAGTAAACCATCCGTGACCATGATCAAAAGAATCATTAATATCTAAACTAAAATTAGGTCGACAACCACAAAACAAGAAGGTCCGTCGAGCAAAGCTTGAGCAACAACAGACTTGACTGGTATACGATTCTTCTTGTCTCCTAACTCGCGTATCACACCATGACAGACACACACAAGCCTTTCACAAAGACGTTTTCACCAGATTTACCTATTACTGCCTGGTTAGAAAATGAACGAAACTGTCTCTGGCCTTCTGTGAGACTGGTGCTCTTAGCAGACAGACGGAATACGGCTTCAAAAAAGAAAGGCTGGGTCTGATACCGTGGCTTTGAGTTCGCTCTGCATGACATTCGCAACTACACCACGAGTAGGTTATTCACAACAACAGCTGAAGTGGAACTCAACATAGTGTGTGCTGCGTAGCCAATTACGACAAAAACATTATGCTAAGACATGTGAAATTCAGTGGATGGTTGGACTGAGGCTAGCTTATAATGACTAGGGTGTGGTTTTGATTCCCACTGGGAACCGCAGTATTTAACAGCGATAAACATACTCTCTTAACCTCCATTGGCGCCAAGTAAAGAACGCAGGACTGTGTTGTGGTTCCAAATCATCATTAAACATGTCATACGATGCTGATTTGAACAGAGTTGGATCAGTTTTGGCTTGTCAGGGGACAAAGTCGCAGCTTACGGAAACTCGATCTCCAGTAAGCTTTCTTACACTAGTAAAGTTATTTTAATTCACGAACCAGTTGTCATGTAACGTCATAGAACCTTATTTAAGTGACCTTAAGATTTTGTAAATATTGCACCGGACTGGGAATTCAATTCCGATTCCAGTTTTTCTATGGATCTGAACCCTTCGAGATTACACTGTCCCGTCATATCCCCACATATCCCCACATATCCTCAGAATCTTCATCGCAGAGGCCTGAATTCGACTCTTATCACGCGTTGGGTTTTACTTAATTTACTCTTGATTCTGGAACATATCCGTGAGAAATTAACTTACTTTATCTAATGTCTCTATCGTACTTATAAATGTCATATTACAGTAGAAATAATAAATTTTCGATATTTGTTCTAGACAGATGCGATCTAAGAATATTTTTATCTTATGATTTCTCAGGGACGTAAGTTCCGTTTTCGTTCTCGAGATTTCAAAGTTGTGAGTTTTCCACTGTGTTACGCAACCGATGGATACAGCGCTATAGCCGTTTTATTTACTCATGTCTTGGGCATCGGGAGAATGTGTGGTTTTGCTACGAAGAACTTTGGCCAACTTTCTGTCTTAGAATCGACCAGCGACGTGTGAAATACATTTTCCTTAAACCTGAAGTGTTAATATTGATCTTTTTTTTTTTTGTCGCCCGTTTTCTGACCGGTTTGACGCGGCCAGCCACGAATACCTCTCCTGTGACGACTTCTTCATCACGGACTAACACTTGCAAATTACGTCCTCAGTTATTTGCTGGATGTGTGCCAATGTGCCGGCCGCGGTAGCCGTGCGGTTCTAGGAGCTTCAGTCCGGAACCGCGGGACTGCTACGGTCGCAGGTTCGAATCCTGCCTCGGGCATGGATGTGTGTAATGTCCTTAGGTTAGTTAGGTTTAAGTAGTTCTAAATTCTAGGGGACTGATGACCTAAGATGTTGTCCCATAGTGCTCAGAGACATTTGAAACATTTTTTGTCCCAATGTCTTCCTCTATACTTTTTGCCCTCTGAAACTCCCTCCAGTATCATAGAAGTCATTCCCTAATGTCTTAACAGATGTCCTCAATTATTTGTTATGGATTACAATCTCTGCCTTCCTCTATAGTTTTACTACCCTCTAGAATTATCTCTAGTACCATCGAAGCTATTCCATGATATTTTAAGAGACGTCCTACCATTCTGTCCCTCCTTCTTTTCAGTGTTCTTCATATACTCCTTTCCTCGCCAATTTTCGGAAGCACCTCCTTATTCGTTACCTTATCAGGCCACCTAATACGTTATCGTAATTCTGATATCCGGCAGAACACCCGACAACCCAAGACGAACATTTCTGCTATTTCTCATTACTTACGGCTTGCTTCGATTTACTCTGTCCATATTCTGTACATATATATTAGACTATTCATTCCATATAGCAGACCCTGTAATTCTTCACTTTCATTGAGTTTAGCAATGTCATCAGCGAACCTTATCATTGATATCCTTTCATCTTATTTTTAATTCCAATCTTGAATATTTCTTTTACTTTTGTCATTGCTTCTTCGATGTATAAGTTGGTAGCACGGGGGAAAGGCTTCATCATTGTCTTACGCCCTTTTTAATCCGTCCATAGAAAGGTCCCAGAACTGCTCTCATTAATAAACGGTCACAACACCCAGGACAGGGACAGAACGTTGGCTGAAACCAGACGTAAACAGTAATGAAATCCTAAATTCAGATTGGAATGTATACCGCAGAGACAGGCTGGACAGTGAAGGGGGAGGCGTGTTTATAGCGATACGAAGTGCAATAGTATCGAAGGAAATTCACGGAGATCCGAATTGTGAAATGATTTGGGTGAAGGTCACGGTTAAAGCAGGCTCAGACATGGTAATTGGATGTCTACGGACTATCAGACCAATTCTGTGATTGGATTGAGGAGTTCCTAGATAACAGAACGCATTTCATTCTCAATGGGGAGAAGTCTTCCGAAGTAAGAGTGATTTCAGGTGTGCCGCAGGGGAGTGTCATAGGACCGTTGCTATTCACAATATACATAAATGACCTGGTGGATGACATCGGAAGTTCACTGAGGCTTTTTGCAGATGATGCTGTGGTGTATCGAGAGGTTGCAACAATGAAAAATTGTACTGAAATGCAGGAGGATCTGCAGCGAATTGACGCATGGTGTAGGGAATGGCAATTAAATCTCAATGTAGACAAGTGTAATGTGCTGCGAATACATAGAAAGATAGATCCCTTATCATTTAGCTACAAAATAGCAGGTCAGCAACTGGAAGCAGTTAATTCCATAAACTATTTGGGAGTACGCATTAGAAGTGATTTAAAATGGAATGATCATATAAAGTTGATTGTCGATAAAGCAGATGCCAGACTGAGATTCATTGGAAGAATCCTAAGGAAATGCAATCCGAAAACAAAGGAAGTAGGTTACAGCACGCTTGTTCGCCCACTGCTTGAATGCTGCTCAACAGTCTGGGATCCGTACCAGATAGGGATTGATAGAAGAGATAGAGAAGCTCCAACGGAGAGCAGCGCGCTTCGTTACAGGATCATTTAGTAATCGCGAAAGCGTCACGGAGATGATAGATAAACTGCAGTGGAAGACTCTGCAGGAGAGATGCTCAGATGCTCAGTAGCTCGGTACGGGCTTTTGTTAAAGTTTCGAGAACTTACCTTCACCGAAGAGTCAAGCAGTATATTGTTCCCTCCGACGTATATCTCGCGAAGAGACAATGAGGATAAAATCAGAGAGATTAGAGCCCACACAGAAGCATACCGACAATCCTTCTTTCCACGAACAATACGAGACTGGAATAGAGGGGAGAACCGATAGAGGTACTCAGGGTACCCTCTGCCACACACCGTCAGGTGGTTTGCGGAGTATGGATGTAGATGTAGATGTAGATGTAGATTTCGTTCTTGCATATTTTGTATATTACCTGTCTTTCCCTATAAAGTACGCATACTTTTCTCAGAAATTCGAACATCTTGCATCATTTTAAGCAGTCGAACGCTTCTTCCACGTCGACAGATGCTAATCGTTTTATCTATAGCCTCAGAGAACTTCAAACGTATCTCTTCATTTCGCAGTACTTCCGTTTACCACTACTTTGCACGTTGATTCTTCCTGGCGAGTTCTTAAGCTTCAGCGTACTCTTCATCGCTACTAAATTGTGATCTGAATCTATATCTACTCGTGTGTACGTCTTATAATCCAGTCCCTGATTTCGGAATCTCTGCCTCATGATGTAATCTACCTGAAATCTTCCAGTATCTCCCGGCCTTTTCCGATTATACCTCCTCCTCTTGTGATACGCGAACAGAATATTCGATATTACTGGTTGTAATTTATTGTGGAACACTATTGGTCTTTCTCCTCTCTCATTCTTAGTACCAAGCCCATATTCCCCCGTATCTCTTTCTTCTATTCCTTCCCCTAAAACCGCAGACTACTGACTGGTTTGATGCGGCCCGCCACGAGTTCCTTTCCTGTGCTAATCTCTTCATCTCAGAGTAGCACTTGCAACCTACGTCCTCAATTATTTGTTTGACGTATTCCAATCTCTGTCTTCCTCTATAGTTTTTGCCCTCTACAGCTCCCTCTAGTACCATGGAAGTCATTCCCTCATGTCTCAGCAGATGTCCTATCATCCTGTCCCTTCTCCTTATCAGTGTTTTCCACATATTCCTTTCCTCTCCGGATTGTGTGTACAACCTCCTCATTCCTTACCTTATTAGTCCACCTAATTTTCAACATTCGTCTATAGCACCACATCTCAAATGCTTCGATTCTCTTATGTTCCGGTTGAACAGCTTGCACCATTTTTTATTGTCGAAAGCTTTTTCCAGGTCGACAAATCCTATGAACGTGTCTTGATTTTTCTTTAGCCTTGCTTCCATTATTAGCCGTAACGTCAGAATTGCCTCTCTCGTGCCTTTACTTTTCCTAAAGCCAAACTGATCGTCACCTAGCGCATTCTCAATTTTCTTTTCCATTCTTCTGTATATTATTCTTGTAAGCAGCTTCGATGCATGAGCTGTTAACCTGATTGTGCGATAATTCTCGCACGTGTCAGCTCTTTCCGTCTTCGGAATTGTGTGGATGATGCTTTTCCGAAAGTCAGATGGTATGTCGCCAGACTCACATATTCTACACACCAACGTGAATAGTCGTTTTGTTGCCACTTCCCCTAATGATTTTAGAAATTCTGATGGAATGTTATCTATCCCTTCTGCCTTATTTGACCGTAAGTCCTCCAAAGCTCTTTTAAATTCCGATTCTAATACTGGATCCCCTATCTCTTCTAAATCGACTCCTGTTTCTTCTTCTATCACATCAGACAAATCTTCACCCTCATAGAGGCTTTCAATGTATTCTTTCCACATATCTGCTCTCTCCTCTGCATTTAACAGTGGAATTCCCGTTGCACTCTTAATGTTACCACCGTTGCTTTTAATGTCACCAAAGGTTGTTTTGACTTTCCTGTATGCTGAGTCTGTTCTTCCGACAATCATATCTTTTTCGATGTCTTCACATTTTTCCTGAACCCATTTCGTCTTAGCTTCCCTGCACTTCCTATTTATTTCATTCCTCAGCGACTCGTATTTCTGTATTCCTGATTTTCCCGGAACATGTTTGTACTTCCTCCTTCCATCAATCAACTGAAATACTTCTTCTGTTACCCATGGTTTCTTCGCAGCTACCTTCTTTGTACCTATGTTTTCCTTCCCAACTTCTGTGATGGCCCTTTTTAGAGACGTCCATTCCTCTTCAACTCTGTTGCCTACCGCGCTATTCCTTATTGTTGTATCTACAGCGTTAGAGAACTTCAAACGTATCTCGTCATTCCTTAGAACTTCCGTATCCCACTTCTTTGCGTATTGATTCTTCCTTACTAATGTCTTGAACTTCAGCCTACTCTTCATCACTACCATATTGTGAACTGAGTCTATATCTGCTCCTGGGTACGCCTTAGAATCGAGTATCTGATTTCGGAATCTCTGTCTGACCATGATGTAATCTAATTGAAATCTTCCCCTATCTCCCGGCCTTTTCCAAGTATACCTCCTCTTCTTGTGATTCTTGGACAGGGTATTTGCTATTACTAGTTGAAACTTGTTACAGAACTCAATTAGTCTTTCTCCTCTTTCATTCCTTGTCCCAAGTCCATATTCTCCTGTAACCTTTTCTTCTACTCCTTCCCCTACAACTGCATTCCAGTCGCCCATGACTATTAGATTTTCGTCCCCCTTTACATACTGCATTACCCTTTCAATATCCTCATCCACTTTCTCTATCTGTTCATCTTCAGCTTGCGACGTCGCCATGTATACCTGAACTATCGTTGTCGGTGTTGGTCTGCTGTCGATTCTGATTAGAACAACCCGGTCACTGAACTGTTCACAGTAACACACCCTCTGCCCTACCTTCCTATTCATAACGTATCCTACACCTGTTATACCATTTTCTGCTGCTGTTGATATTACCTGATACTCATCTGACCAGAAATCCTTGTCTTCCTTCCACTTCACTTCACTGACCCCTATTCAGATTTTCTAGTTTCCCTACCACGTTCAAGCTTCTGATATTCCACATCATCCTTTTGTTGATTATTCAATATTTTTCGCATGGTAACCTCCCCCTTGACAGTCTCCTCCCGGAGATCCGAATGCGGGACTATTCCGGAATCTTTTGCCAATGGAGAAATCATCATGACACTTCTTCAACTACAGGCCACATGTCCTGTGGATACACGTTACGTGTCTTTAATGCAGTGATTTCCATTACCTTCTGCATCCTCATGTCGTTGATCATTGTCGATTCTTCCACCTTTAGGGGCAATTTCCCACCCCTAGGACAAGAGATTGCCCTGAACCTCTATCCGCTCCTCCGCCCTCTTTGACAAGACCGTTGGCAGAATGAGGCTGACTTCTTATGCCGGAAGTCTTCGGCCACCAATGCTGAACCTCTATCCGCTCCTCCGCCCTCTTTGACAAGACCGTTGGCAGAATGAGGCTGACTTCTTATGCCGGAAGTCTTCGGCCGCCAATGCTGATTATTTATCAAAATTTAGGCAGTGGCGGGGATAAAACCCGGAACCGAAGACGTTTTGGTTCAAATGGTTCAAATGGCTCTGAGCACTATGGGACTCAACTGCTGTGGTCATCAGTCCCCTAGAACTTAGAACTACTTAAACCTAACTAACCTAATGACACCACACACATCCATGCCCGAGGCAGGATTCGAACCTGCGACCGTAGCAGTCGCACGGTTCCGGACTGCGCGCCTAGAACCGCAAGACCACCGCGGCCGGCGAAGACGTTTTGATTATGAATCAAAGACGCTACCCCTAGACCACCCCTAGAATATTAAACTTTTATCCCACCAACCGCGACATAATCTCCCCTTACGTACCGAATTACTCAATCAATATCCTCATATACTTTTTCAGCTTGCAACGTCCGAGTGTGTTCCTGATTTATTTTTGTCGTTGTTGGTTTGCTGTCGATTCAGATGAGAACAACTCTATCACTATACTGATGACAGTAACACACTCTCTGACCTACCTCCCTATTTGTAACGAATCCTACTCCCGCTACACCATTTTCTGCTGCTGTTGATATTACCCTATACTCATCTGACCAAAAATCCATGTCTTCTTTCCATTTCTCTTCGCTGACCCTCATTATGTATATAGATTGAGCCTTAACATTTCTGTTTTCAGATTTTCTTACTTCCCTACCATGTTCAAACTCCTGAGATTCCAGTCTCCGACTCGTAGAACGTTATCCTTTCGTTGCTTATTCAATATTTTTCTCCTGGTCAATTCCCCCTTGGCAGTTCCCTCCCGAAGATCCGAATATGGAAGTAATCCGGAATCAATTGCCAATGGAAGATCATAATTGCAAGTTACAGGCCACATGTTCTGTGGATAGACGTTATTCGTATTTTTGCAGTGGTCTCCTTTCCTTCTGCACTCTCATATCATTGATCATTGCTGATTCTTCTGCCTTTAGGTACAGTTTCCCACCCCAAGGACAAGAGAGTGCCCTTACACTCTGCCGCACCTCCACTCACTTTGACAAGGCCTTTGGCCGGTTGAGAGTGAATTCTGATGCCGAAAGATTTCTGGAATCATTGCTGACGATGATGGCGGGGTTCGACCTTCGACTGACGACATTTGGATTACTAATCAATGACGCTACTCTCTCTCTCTCTCTCTCTCTCTCTCTCTCTCTCTCTCTCTCTCTCTCTCTCCATCTATCTATCTATCTATCTATCTATATCTCCCCCCTTCTCTCTCTTCTTCTTTCTCTCTCTCACTCGCTTTTGTAAAGGGGAACCTACCTGGCGCAAAATCGAAGGATGGGGGCAAATTGGACAGGGGTTGCGACCGAGAGCTGGCGAGGGTGGCCTGTTCCCTCCTGCCCCCCTTCCCCTCCCCATCCAGGGACCAAGGAAAAGTGTTGGGAATGTGTAGTGGAGATACAAAGAACATCAAGGATTTATTTATTGATTTTTCCTTTTTTTTCGTTGTTTAAATACCACCGACAATAGCAGGAAAACGACATCACGTTTAGGAAGGAGCGGCAAGTTGCCAAACTCTTTGAGACTATTTTCTCGGAGAAAAGCATTCCAATTACCAGAGAATAACCGGTTCTGAGAGTGGAAAAGGTGTTAATCAACTCCTCATTGCAGGAACATCCCAACTCTGGGGTGGATTAAGGAACACGCTGCAAAGGGAAGCTGGAGAAAAATTGTATTTGGGACTGCGGACAACTGCACAATGTCATTAATTAAGGAAGTGCCAAAAACTAAAGACATTTTTCTGGCTGTCGTGAAACAAGTAGTGAACTGCGTGTCCACAAATCCATTTCACGGAGTTATTCTTCGTTCGTGGGAATCGTCCCGACTCTGGGAGGAGGAGCAGGTGAGGAGATGTCTGATGAAGAGTCGTACAGGTAATTAAGGCGAACATATGATGCACCAAGAACCAGTCACCTATCGCCGATTTGCCCACTAGGTGATGCTCGTGCGTGTCCAAAAGATCACAGGCCACACACAACTGGGTGTCTGCAAGGTGAATCCCGTGAAGGAATGACCGGCATACTTGCTTCCCATTGCCCATAAGATATCAAGCGGACTGGACATCAGTGGCAAATTAAGGAGCGCACGCCAATCGACGTGGGGATGCTTTCTTGGTACCACTTTCGGTGACCTGTGCTGCTAAAGAAAGCCACAGATCGCCTTCGTGTACTTCAAGTGCGTTGGCAACATCGCAGTACAGACAAAGCTGAGTTCGAGGAAAACTTGGCGGATGTTAAAGGAGGGCGGCGGGTATTCCGAAAGCTGGATAGGAGCTGAAAGGGGTGTAAGTAGGCTGTTTACGTTTTTTTATTTGTAACTGAATTTGTGTTTTTCCTTTCTTTATGTGTTTAGCTAATAAGATTTACATTGTAGAATTTTTCTGATGTTTAGACATTATTTATTCTGTTTTGTTTTAATGCTCATGTCTGAAGTTGATGTTTCAAAAGTTATTCTGATCTATTATGTGTGTACTTATGTCATAAGTCATGTAATACTGATGTATATGTTATTTCGATTCTTTTGTAAAGCCCCTATTACTGCAAATGTTCTCTGTATTGTTCTGCTCTTTAGTGATGTATTTTGTACCTTTGTTATTGTATTCTTATGTTATAAAATTGTAATTGACACCAGTTCATCAAATTAAGTAACTTGTTAGTTACATTTCACTGCACACGTTTCTGTTGGTCATAGTATATGGACAATATGTGAGAAGTAGGGACTGATAGTGTTTGCACGTGTGTTAATAATTCAGCAAGGGACTGGATAACAGCATTGCTGGTTCCAAGGACATTTCAAAAAAAAATTTTGTGATTGCACAAGTGGTGGTTCATGGACTTGATATATTGTCCGCAAGACTCTTTGATAGTGATTGTGCACCTGCACAGTTGCAACAGATGGCTGCTGGCCATTTCTACGAGGACTACGGTGGGTCTGCATCTTTGATGGCCCACCAATACCATTATTTCTACAACGACTGCAGTGGGTCTGCACCTCTGGTGGCCCAACAATACCGTAATCTCTACTAGGACTACAGTGGGTCTGCTCTGTGATGACCTACCTACCAATATTCTTCAAAACTTCGACTGACTCTGCTGTGGGTTTGCTCTGTTGTGGCCCATTACCTGTCAGCATGTCGAGAGTCAGCACTGTCTTTCCGTTGGAAGGACAACACTACTTCTTCAAGAATGCATGGAAATCCACTACTTCTGTGTGCATTTTCTTTTACTGCTCAGACTTTGAGAAAAACTGCAATCTTACTGTGATGAATGACCAGGACTGTCTTTATGGACTGTGAGAAAATATTAGCTTTTGACCATCATTGTATCAATAAGTGTGTGCATATGATTTCTTTGTTATTGTAAATGTGAAAAATATTTTTTAACAAATATGTATTGGCCAGTGCCCAAAACAATTTGTAAAATTTTTTGTGCGGAGCATGGGGGCTATGTGAGTAGGCTGTTTAGGTTTTTTTATTTGTAACACCAGCTCTGTATGAAAATCACTGACTGTGCTGTGTGCAGTCTGTGGCTGGTTGGCACTGTTGTAATACTCGCCATTGTAGTGTTGGGCAGATGGATGTTAACAGCGCGTAGCGTTGCGCAGTTGGAGGTGAGCCGCCAGCAGTGGTGGATGTGGGGGGAGAGATGGAGTTTTGAAATTTGTAAGACTGGATGTCATGAACTGCTATATACATTGTGACTTTTGAACACTATTGAGGTAAATACATTGTTTGTTCTCTATCAAAATCTTTCATTTGCTAACTATGCCTATCAGTAGTTAGTGCCTTCAGTAGTTGGAATCTTTTATTTAGCTGGCAGTAGTGACGTTCGCTTTATTGCAGTAGTTCGAGTAACAAAGATTTTTGTGAGGTAAGTGATTTGTGAAACGTATACGTTAATGTTAGTCAGGGCCATTCTTTTGTAAGGATTTTTGAAAGTCAGATTGCGTTGCGCTAAAAATCTTGTGTGTCAGTTTAAGCACAGTCTTGTATAATTTTTATGAGGAGACGTTTCAGGGGGTTTGGCGCAAGGGCCTGCAGCAATAGGCTAAAAAGTCACGTAGCACAAAAGTGCCACACCATCATTTGAGAGCCGACGAAATGGAGTACCGCTCTGTCAGGGACATGATAAAAGCCTAAACGGCCCCTACACCGGTGCATGGTGAGGGCCTCGTACCTTATCTTGCGCAACAAGCCGTGTCTCTCCCACGTAGGGGATACGCGACGCCGAACATACATTTACATATTATGTCCGTTGCAGAAGATTAGGGGCTCTTAAACGATGAGGGGTTCTTAAACATTGATCTAGGTGCTCAGCTCGTAGTTACGATAATAGGCGTCGGCAGCTGATGGGGCAATCATGACCAGCGCATTACTTGCGAAATCGAGTCAAGCAATAAATTGTTGCATTGGAGCAGTGCTGTCTCCACACCTATAGATATGGCTATTGAGGACTCTACTACTGTTCTTCTTGTACCCTTTGTTCGTGGCGTATCCTTTAAGAGCGGCAGGCTATTCAAAAAAGGTCAAATTAAATGTGTCTTCCACCCTCGAGTGCGAGTGTAAACTGTGCTGGGTTCTGTTAAAGACAATCTAGGTCTAAGAGACCAGGGGTGTATAAAATCCCGTTCCTGTGTGGGAAATCATGCTGTACATACTGTACAGGATAGATGCGCTGAACGCTGACGTCACACCACATTGGGTCAGTCAGGAAAGTCTGCTGTGGTTGAATACTACCTTGACACGGGACAGAGCTTGAACTATGGAGAGACGACGGTCCATTCATTCGCTTCCATTTAATACTCCATCATTAGAGAAGTAGTCGAAATACGTATACGTAACGACCGGATCAATAGAAGGATGGGGTTTCACCTCAGCACGGCATAGTAACCAGCGTTGACGCTACTAAGGCATCATCGGCCGCAGATGATCCAGTGTGAGTCAACACAGACGGGGAATCAGAGCCCCACTAATAAATAGGACGTGAGCCCGTACCCGAGATGGCCTCGGTTTGCTGCTCCGGTTTTCCCGCGGACGCATGTGAAAATCGTGGCCGGTTTCTCCAGCAGGGGCACTCGAAGTCGCCGTGCTCTACGATTATTTTACGCCGATGTTATATCCCTACCCCTTTGCGCCAGCGCTTTTCTATCGAGTCAAAGCATGCACTGTTAAGCCAAAACATTATGACCCACCGGGACGTTCGGTATCTCCTGGCGGCGTTGCGAGCACGCGATGCGGTAACTAAGTTATGCAAGCGGATGAGGCAGATATGGCCTGCAAATGGCGAAATCCATTAAGCGTCCTAGACAAATGGCAGATTATTATTACACAGAGCCTATGAACGAGTATCTCGAAAACGTAACAACTGGTTCAATGTTCACGTGCTACTGTTCAAATGGTTCAAATGACTCTGAGCACTATGGGACATAACATTTTAATTCATCAGTCCATTAGAAGTTAGAACTACTTAAACTCAACTAACCTAAGGACAATCACACACATCCGCGCCAGAGGAAGGATTCGAACCTCCGATTGTAGCGGTCGCGCGTTTCCAGACTGAAGCGCCTAGAACCGCTCGGCCACTCGGGCATGTCACTTGCTACTGTCGTGAGCATCTAAGGAAGGAGGTAGAAGGACAGTAAAACTACCACTAGGCGCTAAATGGTTGGACGTTTATGGCTTTGCATAGAAAGTGCGGTTTAGGCTCTTGTCTCCTCCGAAAAATAGGATAGAAGGAGATATGTGGCATCACTGCCGAAAGACGACAACGCTGGTACACACACAAGTGTGTCGGAACACTCTGTTCATTGTACATTGTTGAATAGACCACCCCCTACGTGAACACGTGTTGACTCAACAACATCGTCAGTTACAATTGCATTGGACACGGGAAAATCGGAATTAGACGGTCGATCGATGGAAATGTGTTGGTCCGTCGAGTGAATCATGTTTTCGCTACACCAGGTCATCGAGGTGAATGGCGGCTCGAAACGTGAAGCGCGCCACGGACGTAGGCTGGTGGGAGCAATATTTTACTATAGGAGACATTCTCCTGCGCTTGCGTGGGACCCGTGGTACTACATCTACATCTACATCTACATCCATACTCCGCAGGCCACCTGACGGTGTGTGGCGGAACGTAATTTTAGTACCTCTATCGGTTCTTCCTTCTATTCCAGTGTCGTATTGTTCGTGGCAAGAAAGATTGTCGGTATGCCTCTATGTGGGTTCTAATCTCTCTGATTTTATCCTCGTGGTCTCTTCGCGAGATGTACGTAGGAGGGAGCAAGATACCGCTTGACTCCTTGGTGAAGGTACGTTCTCGAAACTTCAACAAAAGCCCTTACCGAGCTACTGAGCGTCTCTCCTGCAGAGTCTTCCACTGCAGTTTATCTATCATCTCCGTGACGCTTTCGCGATTACTAAATGATCCTGTAACGAAGCGTGCTGCTCTCCGTTGGATCTTCTCTATCTCTTCTATCAACACTATCTGGTACGGATCCCACACTGTTGAGCAGTATTCAAGCAGTGGGCGAACAAGCGTACTGTAACCTACTTCCTTTGTTTTCGGATTGCATTTCCTTAGGATTCTTCCAATGAATCTCAGTCTGGCATCTGCTTTACCGACGATCAACTTTACATGATCATTCCATTTTAAATCACTCCTGATGCCTACTTCCAGATACTTTATGGAATTAACTGCTTCCAGTTGCTGACCTGCTATATTGTAGCTAAATGATAAGAGATCTATCTTTCTATGTATTCGCAGCACATTACACTTGTCTACATTGAGATTCAGTTGCCATTCCCTGCACCATGCTTCAATTCGCTGCAGATCCTCCTGCACTTCAGTACAATTTTTCATTGTTACAACCTCTTGATACACCACAGCATCATCCGCAAAAAGCTTCAGTGAACTTCCAATGTTATCCACAAGGTCCTTTATGTATATTGTGAATAGCAACGGTCCTACGACACTCCCCTGCTGCTCATCTGAAACCACTCTTACTTCGGAAGACTTCTCTCCATAGAGAATGACATGCTGCATTCTGTTATCTAGGAACTCTTCAATCCAATCACACAATTGGTCTGATAGTCCATATGCTCTTACTTTGTGCATTAAACGACTGTGGGGAACTGTATCGAACGCCTTGCGGAAGTCAGGAAACACGGCATCCACCTGGGAACCCGTATCAATGTCCCTCTGAGTCTCGTGGGCGAATAGCGCGAGCTGGGTTTCACACGATCGTCTTTTTCGAAACCCATGCCGATTCCTACAGAGTAGATTTCTAGTCTCCAGAAAAGTCATTATACTCGAACATAAATTGAAGACACGCTGACAGCTGCGAACCACCTGATCCCTTCATGCTTGATCTATTCCCCGTCAGCGATGTCGTCTTTCAGCAGTATAATTAACCGTATCTCAGAGCCAGAACCATGTTACAATGGTTTGAGGAGCATTATAGTAAACTCACTTTGATGTCTTGGCGACCATATTCTCCTGATATAAATCCTATGGAACCCATCTGGGTCGCTGTCGGACTCCATCATTTCGTACGCAAATCAGCGGCTCGCTATTTACCCGAATTACATGACCTGTGCTTAGACATGTAATACCACATACCTCCACAAACTGGCTGATTCCTGGTACCCAGAATCAGTGATGCATTTCGTTCCATAATGTTTCGACTCATCAGTGGCTATCAGCGAGCCATTGCATTGCAGTAACATATATCAACGGGGACCGGTGAAAATGTGTGCCCCGACCGTGACTCGAACCCAGGATCTCCTGCTTATATGGCAGACGCTCTGTCAATCTGAGTCACCGAGGACACAGAAGGTAGTGCGACTGCAGGGAATATCTCCCGCACGCCTCCCGCGAGACCCACATTCTCACCTTGTATATCCACATAATACACTCATAGTGTCCTTACCCAACACACTCATTACTCGTGGAAGACATTCTTACCAAGACCCGTAAGATTTCAGGTAACATGTGTGTATCCGCACAAAAGGAGAAGGTCATGGCCGGTATTACCAAAACTATATACTTATATGTATATGGTATGTGTTCTCAACACATCCGTATAAGTATATTGCAGTAACATGTCAGTAAGCACCTGAAGCTGACGAGCAGCTGTCTCAACATAATCCGACGCGACGCACATGAACCAATGAAGCAAACTTAGTTCTTTCACGCTTTACGTGAGCAATGCTCGGTCATTAGTTTGCTGTTGCATTTTCATTCTCGAATTACTGCTTATCCGGAACTGTGATATATTGCTTACACCGTTACAGCGCATGCCAGAAAATGGAAGTAGGGTTTACATTATTCCGAAACAGGTCGTAAACAATAAAATATTATTCGTTCACCAACTGTTGCAGTTTCGTTAATTTTGTGACAGTGAAGTGATTTGGGGGAAACTAAGAGAAACGTGAGTATGGTGCAGATAATGTGATCTATTAAGGTGATGAAAGCGGTGGGCGTAGTTGTTGCGCTCGAAGGTGAGCCAGGGCAGTAGCAGAGGGAGCCATCTCGCTAACTACAGGGGGCGGAATGAGGTTAGCAGGCGGCCGTCGCTGGCGTGAGGGTTTTGTCACGTCAGAGAAACTCGGGGGGCGGCGCTTCGTCGTTGATGAATAATTAAGTTAGCGAGGCAGGCGGGCACGGCCGCAACACCTGCTCCGTGTTCCCAGCCGAGGGATCTCTCGAGCCCTCCGGTGGCAGCACGGGGCGCCAGTGAAGTGCATCGCCAGGAGGGTCTTCTGCCTTCTGGAATGCTAGACACCAGGTGGGACACAAGAGCAAAGTAAGCGAGAGAGCGAATGATATTGAAAGGGTACAGTACCGCCCGACATTGAAAATAGATACTACATTCTTCGTTATTCTTGTCAGAACAACATATTTTTTTGTAATAGTAACTCAATTTCACTTAATACACGGATACCAGTGTAGGAAAGGAGGACAATTTATTTCCAGAATGAGATTTTCACTCTGCAGCGGAGTGTGCGCTGATATGAAACTTCCTGGCAGATTAAAACTGTGTGCCCGACCGAGACTCGAACTCGGGACCTTTGCCTTTCGCGGGCAAGTGCTCTGCCAGGAAGTTTCATATCAGCGCACACTCCGCTGTAGAGTGAAAATCTCATTCTGGAAACATCACCCAGGCTGTGGCTAAGCCATGTCTCTGCAATATCCTTTCTTTCAGGACTGCTAGTTCTGCAAGGTTCGCAGGAGAGCTTCTGTAAAGTTTGGAAGGCAGGAGACGAGGTACTGGCAGAAGTAAAGCTGTGAGTACCGGGCGTGAGTCGTGCTTCGGTAGCTCAGATGGTAGAGCACTTGCCCGCGAAAGGCAAAGGTCCCGAGTTCGTGTCTCGGTCTGGCACACAGTTTTAATCTGCCAGGAAGTTTGACAATTTATTTATTTAATTGATCACATGAGCACTCCCACAGAATAAATCCCTACATTAAATTTGGTGAGATCTGTGAAATGAATGAATGTATGGTCGTCTGATAACCGCAGATAGTGATTGTGCAATATATGATCATCTTTGAGACGGTCCTTTGGTCACTTTTGGTGGAACCAAAGAGATGAAATTTACCTGAGCTTTGAGCGCCTGAAATGTGGCTGGGCAATACGGTAGCATGGTGCTCCCCCACCTTGAGGGAGGTGCGAGATGACCTGAAGAACGGCCATGTTTCAGCACTCTGGCGCTGGATCTTGTGTTGGTAAGACCTGTCTAACGTGTGCTCCATAAAGACAAAGAAGTGGAGAGAATGGTATGCATGTGGAATGCTTAAGAGTAGTTTGCAATAATTATTTCTTGATTTCAGGAACTTTTCGGGGGAGAATTAAACGACAGGCAGGAAATATTAAGGGGATCGTAGTAATCTTCGGAAGTGACCACGTATAGCAATAACTTGAAATACTTGCCAGTGCTAGTACTATGTGCTAAAGTTAAGCTGAATTACTGGCGTGTGTACTATAAGTTGGAAGTATTTAAGAAATGGCGTGTGCAGGACTTGAAATAAGAGACGAGTACTTCCACGTGGTGAGTACTGTGTCAGTCTCAGTCTGTGTATGAAACAAAGAATAAAGAGAAGTACTCGTCCACGGTATCAGTTGAGGACTCGCGTGTGTGATGAATATGATCTTAATATAACTATGCGTGTTATGTTTCCGTGTGAAGCTTGATTCAAACTCTTATATTCTGAGAGAGAAGTAAGATGAGTCTGCCGTCTATCCAGCAACGCCACTTGGCTTGTACTGCACAGGAAGACGTGCATATATCCTAGAGAGTTCGTAGTAGGAAAGAAAAGTTACGAAGTGGGGCAGTGTCGTGTGAAACTGGGATGAATACTAATTGAAGTGGGAAAGCTGAAAGTGATGTGATTCTAACGTTGTGACTATTCTTTGTGTTGTATTCTATGTTGCCAGTGTGATGTATTTCATGTGTGGTTTCCATGGGAGAGTAGCAAGATAGATTCAGAGGCAGTGGGTTATGCATGTTCCTTTTGTACCGCTCGGTCTGGAGGAAATTTTCGTGATGATGGGTGTGAGAGCCGAAGTGTGAGATATATCAAAAGATCCAACATCCTATCCAGAAAGTGCACTGTAGCGTTATATCATTACGAGACCATTAGATAATCACCAATGTAAAGCCATGCCCACTGGGCGGAGTTTCTCATGTGTAATTGTAGTGTAAAATTTAATGGTGTGTTTAGGTTATCTGTGAATCATAATAGAATTTACCTGAATAAAAAAGATAGTGAAAAGAAAAAGATTGGTGGCCTTGTTCTTCGCTCTTCAAATAGTGTGTAGTCATGATATCCAGAATTTATAACGGGTGCGCCGTTCATATTCAGTACGATGGCGACGTGTTGATCAAAGCCGTTGGGTGAGAAAGAAAATGTGGTATTGCCAGTGCGTAGTGAACAATCAGAGTTGCGTAAATTTTTAATAGTCAGATGTGCGTTATCCGTTTCCGTTGCGTAATATTGAAACAGGAGAATAATTTGAAGCTTAATTGTGGGTACTAGAGCTCACAATCAGTCATTGATGTTTTGCGATAAATAAGAATAAATCCACTCGCTTGGCAGACCACTCATCTTGCACGCCTGACTGCTTTATGCCACAGTATGAGCAAGGCATGTGGGTGCCTCTCAATATCTTTTTACCGAAGTCACCAACTTGGTCAGTCGAAGGGCGAGAGGGTTAGCTACTGGCAGTTACAATGAATGTACGTTTACGAAGAAGCAAAAATAGAACTATTATTTATTTAGCATATGGCTAATACAGACACCGCATAAAATTAACTTACATATACAAATGTACATAGTGACAAAAAGAAACTTAAGTTTGACTTTACAACTGAATATCCAGTCCTTCAATCCAGCGCACTGCATCTGGAGTTGCTAGCAGGAAGTTCTCTTCAGCACCGTGATAGACTCGAATCCTGCATTCACTGACAATGTGGTGAACAGCCTGGTACGGAGCCCCGCAGTCACAGGCTGGATCAGGCAGCTTCTTCCACTTAGAGCATCCCTTCATCGTTCATGACCGGTACGGATTCTGTTGAGAGTAGTCCAGGTTCTTGTGTGGTAAGTGGAACCAGTTGGAAGTTTAGCACCTGAGAAGATGTTATCCAGACGCACATCTGTCGCTGCTTCCCACCGACCTTTCCATTCTTCAATAGGTTTGAAATCCTTAGCAACCATCTCAGCAGCATCGAACAGAGTTGGATGGCGTGATTTCAGTCTCTTACGATTTAAAAGTGGCAGGTCGCTACGCACGGGTAGGTTAGAATTCCTGGAGATCTTGTGGGATTCTCTCGTAACGGCAACACATCTGCGTAGATTAGGAGACATTATACCGATTAAAAGTGCTCGCATTCGTAGGTTTAACCTTAAAATACCCTACATGTGCCTCATGGGTGGTGTTAATTGAGCAACAGTGATTACAGGCAGCCAGACTACCTGTAGAATCTCCTGGCAGTGACATATCAACTAAATAGCAGAACCAATGGAAGTGACAATAAATCAGTGTCACAATTTGCTCTCAAAAGGATTTCGACGTTGATAGGCACAGTTCGAGAGAACATAATTCGATAAAATCCACATTAGTTGATACATTACAAAAACAGTTAGCAACCCCAAAGAGATATCACTCTTTTTAACACATTTTATTGTTTCGTGTCATTACCGATTTCGAAAGCTTTCATCACCTTGTGGCTGCATTTTCACTACATGAGGAATTATTAGTCTGATGTTAAATGCTACGAATGGCATAGTGCCAATGAATGTGTCCTAGTTGCTTTGAAGGCTTTCTATTTCTGTTTCCACAGAAAGTTATACTGAATGAACATACCGGTAAACTTGCGTGTTCTTCAGTCTACTCGCGAATGAATAGAGTTCAAAGAGAGATGGTAGTGGCACTTTATTGAGTAGCCTAATTTGAAATTAACATGCAGTATTTATGTGTTGACAGAACACGTGACATCAATGTTAAAATCAAGTTGTTTAATGTACCAGCGCAGATGTTGACCCACTTCTAACAATGTGCATTGTTCATTTTGAATGGAATAACATGCACCATAGTGATTCGTTTATCAGCATGACATTACATGCTACAGGGAAAAAAATGCAAGCCTTCATAGCAACTAGGCACATTCAGTGGCACTAACACATTCGAACCACTGAACAGCAGATTGACTATTTTACCTGTAAATATATTGAAGTCAACTGATGATGTACAAAGCATTTGAAATTGTTGTTGTTGTGGTCTTCAGTCCAGAGACTACTTTGATGCAGCTCTCCATGCTACTCTATCCTGTGCAAGCTTCTTCATCTCCCATTACCTACTACAACCTACATCCTTCTGAATCTGTTTAGTGTATTCATCTCTTGGAATCCCTCTACGATTTTTACACTAACGCTGCCCTACAAAACTAAACTGGTGATCCCTTGATGCCTCACAGTATGCTCTAACAACCGGTCCCTTCTTCTAGTCAAGTTGCGCCACAAATCTCTCTTCTCTCCAATTATATTCAATACCTCCTCATTAGTAATGTGATCTACCCATCTAATCTTCAGCATTTTTCTGTAGCACCACATTTCGAGAACTTATATTCTCTTCTTGTCTAAACTATTTATCGTCCACGTTTCATTTCCATACATGGCTACACTCCATACAAATACTTTCAGAAACGACTTCCTGACACTTAAATCTATACTAGATGTTAACAAACTTTTCTTCTTCGGAAACGCTTTCCTTGCCATTGCCAGTCTACATTTTATATCCTCTCTACTTCGACCCTCATCAGTTATTTTGCTCCCCAAATGGCAGAACTCGTTTACTACTTTAAGCGTCTCATTTCCCAATCTAATTCCTGCAGCATCACTCGATTTAATTCGACTACATTAAATTAAGAATTTGAAATAACAATAAAATGTGTTAAAGCAAAATGTCATCACGTTAGTGGTAGGCAGCTGTTTCTATAGTGACTTATATCTTATAATGCGACCACGGACCACTCATCTACTGCCAAAATGGCTTTATCTTCACTAGTGTTCAAAAGTTAAGCATAAAAAGGAAAAGAGAAAGGGAAAAGATAAACAGTTACCATAAATGACCATCAAAGTGCCCACATAAATCATCGGTGTGTCACTTATATCAAATGGAATGTACGCTTGTCCTCGAATGGGAACATGACTAGAAAATAGCAAGAAGCAGTACATCACACCCATAATATGTTTCTCCACAGTCCATGTTCATAGTAAATAGTATCGTCTCTTGGTGATATTTGCAAAGCTTTTATTGTTACGCACGCTTGAGTAGTTGATTCATGTTAAGTATATTTATCAGGTATTCACTTAGGTCAGGAATTTGCAATTAACGAAAATAAATTGGTTAGTTGCAGGAATGTAATTAAAATACACAAAATTGCATTTATTTCTAGAAATGATCGACATTGGATTACGGATAAACTGACTGCAAGTGCCTTCTGCGAAGTTTTTAAATAACTAGAGACTTCCTCTTACATTAAAAGTGTGTGCGTGGCTGAAATTCGAGCCAAGCGCCTTCGCCTTTCGCTGGCAAATGCTCTATCAGCTGAGCTATCCGAGTACCACCAACGAAATCCTCTGACAGATTTGCTTTTTCCAGTATCTCTCTCCCACTTTCCAAATCCCACTGATGTCCCCCTGAATACATGGCACTCCTGGGATAAAAACTTAATCTAAAGCAAAATTTAATTTTCAACTGAGTTCCCGCGTTTGAGGAAAATAATTGTGATCTTATAAGAACTTGGACCCTCTTTAATTTATCACTCTTAAGCAGGTAACATATTTCCATTGCATTCTCCAGTTAAATAGAAAACAATATCACTTCTTTCCAGAATGAGATTTTCACTCAGCAGCGGAGTGTGCGCTGATATGAAACTTCCTGGCAGATTAAAACTGTGTGCCGAACCGAGACTCGAACTCGGGACCTTTGCCTTTCGCGGGCAAGTGCTCTACCATCTGAGCCACCCGAGCACGACTCACGCCCCGTCCTCACAGCTTTAAGTTTCATATCAGCGCACACTCCGCTGCAGAGTGAAAATCTCATTCTGGAAACATCCCCCAGGCTGTGGCTAAGCCATGTCTCCGCAATATCCTTTCTTTCAGGAGTGCTAGTTCTGCAAGGTTCGCAGGAGAGCTTCTGTTAAATTTGGAAGGTAGGAGACGAGGTACTGGTGGAAGTAAAGCTGTGAGGATGGGGCGTGAGTCGTGCTCGGCTAGCTCAGATGGTAGAGCACTTGCCCGCGAAAGGCAAAGGTCCCGAGTTCGAGTCTCGGTCCGGCACACAGTTTTAATCTGCCAGGAAGTTTAATATCACTTCTCTTCCACTTCCATCCCATACTTGATTTCCCGAGTGTTAACTAGTACACCGAAAATGTGATATTTTAAAAGTAAGGGTTCATGAAATACCGTGGAGAAATTCGCGGGTTGACCGACACCTCTCTTACACTCAAGAGGCAAACCATAGAGTGCCAGGGTGCAGCTCCTATACATCGAAGAACTTTAGGGCGTTGTCCTTTATGATCTAGTGGCCTAATCAGAAACCATTATCGTCACAGAACAGAGAACCTAAGTAATCCAACAGGCAAAACCGACATTCAGACCATAGTTAAGGATTTAGCATTTAATGAATGGTCTAAAATATGGGGTACTTCTAAACACATGAGAGCTTGCGAGTTCGCCAGAATCTACGACTCATTCCCACTGGCGTATGTTTTACCAACCGTAGCCGTGCACACCATAGTGTATGAATAATGGGCATGAGAAATGGATACGTCTGCTACTCGGAGCATCTCCACTGAATAAAGGTCGTCTGCACGCCGTATTTCTATACAAGCACGTTAGAATTGGTAGAGCACACCCTACTCGACCGCTCTCGTCATGTCACCTCATAAACTAGGATTTACAAGGCAGCTATCATAGATGGTTCACCAGTTGTCACGAGTGTTAACAGACACTGCACATCGATCAACAATGGCAGGCTCTTATATGGTCTTTTTTTTAAAAAAATTTGCTTGTTCTTCTTGGGCTACCGCTGGGTCTGGTACCATTCCATGTAAAAATTATAATCACGAAATTTTAACTTGGTGGAAACAATGCTCTGAACATTTAAAATCACAAAATAAAGTAAACTGGTGAAGTTAAAAGTTATCAACTTCGAAAAATATTACATGTGCATGGCAAATTCACATGTAACGGAAAGCAGGGGTTTCTTTACTACAGTCTCTCTAACTGAATGTGTTCTCCTGTCATAGATCAATCTATTCGTGTTTCGATTTGAGGTGAATGTAGCGATTGTTGCGCATAAATTTACGACAGAAAAATTACTCTTTCGCATGTTAATCGCATGTAACAATTGGAAACAAAGCAACAGGAAATGAGAGATTCATACCTCATAAATTGGTAAGAGATGGAACGGATCCCCCGTGGTACACAAAACAGGTCCGAACGCTGCTGCAGAGGCAACGGAAAAAGCATGCGATGTTCAGAAGAACGCGAAATTCCGAAGATTGGCTAAAATTTACAGACCCGTGACATTTGGTACGGATTTCAATGCGAGATGCCTTTAACAGGTTCCACAACGAAGCATTGTCTCGAAATTTGGTAGAAAATCCGAAGAAATTCTGGTCGTATGTAAAGTACACAAGCGGCAAGACGCAGTCAACACCTTCGCTGCGCAGTGCCGATGGTACAGTTACCGACGACTGTGCCGCTAAAGCGGAGTTATTCAACGCAGTGTTCCTAAATTCCTTCACCAGGGAAGACGGATGGAATATTCCAGAATTTGAAACACGAACATCTGCTAGCATGACTTTCTTAGAAGTAGATATCTTAGGGGTTGTGAAGCAACTCAGATCGCTTGATACGGGCAAGTCTTCAGGTCCCTATTGTACACCGATTAGGTTCCATTCAGATTACGCTGATATAATAGCTCCCTAGCTACTCGCTCACCGATAGATCTGTACCTACCGATTGGAAAATTGCGCAGGTCGCACCAGTGTTTAAGAAGCATAGTAGGAGTAATCCATCGAACTACAGACCTATATCATTGACGTCGGTTTGCAGTAGGGTTTTGGAGCATATACTGTATTCAAACATTACGAATCACCTCGAAGGGAACGATCTATTGATACGTAATCAGCATGGTTTCAGAAAACATCGCTCTTGTGCAACGCAGCTAGCTCTTTATTCGCACGAAGTAATGGTCGCTATCGACAGGGGATCTCAAGTTGATTCCGTATTTCTAGATTTCCGGAAAGCTTTTGACACCGTTCCTCACAAGCGACTTCTAATCGAGCTGCGGGCCTATGGGGTATCGTCTCAGTTGTCCGACTGGATTCGTGATTTCCTGTCAGGAAGGTCGCAGTTCGTAGTAATAGACGGCAAATCATCGAGTAAAACTGAAGTGATATAAGGTGTTCCCCAGGGACTCGTCCTGGGACCTCTGCTGTTCCTGATCTATATAAATGACATGGGTGACAATCTGAGCAGTTCTCTTAGACTGTTCGCAGATGATGCTGTAATTTACCGTCTAGTAAGGTCATCCGAAGACCAGTATCAGTTGCAAAACGATTTAGAAAAGATTGCTGTATGGAGTGGCAGGTGGCAGTGGATGCTAAATAACGAAAGGTGTGAGGTGATCCACATGAGTTCCGTAAGAAATCCGTTGGAATTCGATTACTCGATAAATAGTACAATTCTCGAGGCTGTCAATTGAACTAAGTACCTGGGTGTTAAATTACGAACAACTTCAGTTGGAAAGACCACATAGATAATATTGTGGGGAAGGCGAGGCAAAGGTTGCGTTTCTTTCGTAGGACACTTAGAAGATGCAACAAGTCCACTAAAGAGACAGCTTACACTACACTCGTTCGTCCTCTGTTAGAATATTGCTGCGCGGTGTGGGATCCTTACCAGGTGGGATTGACGGAGGACATGGAAAGGGTGCAAAAAAGGGCAGCTCATTTTGTATTATCACGTAATAGGGGAGAGAGTGTGGCAGATATGATACGCGAATTGGGATGGAAGTCATTACAGCAAAGACGTTTTTCGTCGCGGCGAGATCTTTTTACGAAATTTCAGTCACCAACTTTCTCTTCCGAATGCGAAAATATTTTGTTGAGCCGAACCTACATAGGTAGGAATAATCATCAAAATAAAATAAGAGAAATCAGAGCTCGAACAGAAAGGTTTAAGTGTTTGTTTTTCCCGCGCGCTGTTAGGGAGTGGAATGGTAGAGAGATAGTATTATTGTGGTTCGATGAACCCTCTGCCAAGCACTTAAATGTGAATTGCAGAGTAGCCATGTAGATGTAGATCATGTGGCCAATAAGCTTTAATACTCTCGTCTTTACATTTTACAATTGTGCAAAAGCAGAAATATCACCGAAAGAGCTGACAAACACCACACAGGGTTATCAAAGTTTCTCAACAATTGAGACAACTGTAAATAAAGTATGCTTATAAGCAAACTCATACGGGTATCATTTTAAAATTCAAGGAGACTTTTATCGTAACACATAATAATCCTTTGGTCGTCATCAACAGTGAAAATCATATTTTCTTTTTACCAAACACCGAGTGGCTTGCTTATTAAAGCTGAAAAATCATTTATTGTATCTGTCTCCTGGATCTGTCCCACTGGCTTTTAGATGCTATTGAAGAATCAGACATAAAAATAATAAATTTTTTGATCTTGAGGCTAAACCTTCAGATGTAAATGTCAAAGTAAATCAGAAATCGATCATATCTTAGAAATTATCAATGATGAAAATGAACAGTTTGTATCGAAGAATACCAGACTATCGTTTACATATTTCTCATTAAATGAGTTCCTTGAAGGATTATCCCTCGTAGTAACATGAAAATGAAGATTTCGTCAACGATATACTCGTAGTTAATAAACTGAAAGTTGTAAATGATCCAGTTGAAAGATACAATAAGCTCCTGGAGGACTTTATCATTAATTTTAAAAGTACACATAAAACAAGAAACAGACGCAGCGTGTCCTTCAGATTTTATATAGTTTTCGTGGGCGATAAAGAATAAATTTTATTAAAGAAAGTGTATTTTTAAAATAAAATACGATGTCATCATGTTTGGCTCAAAAACGCTGAGCATAGTAGTGATATAATCTGTATTATTAAATTTAATCTGTCAATATTAATAAATAAATTGAAAATATAAAGTTATTGATTACTTAACTCCTTTCGAACAATACATTATGAGACAAAAATTTAATAAGAATTTTTTATGTTAGTGGCCGAATGGCACCTCTTCCCTGTAACCTACGGAACCCAAGTTACGCACAAATAACCTTTCTGCTAGCGGTATAATCTAACTCGGGTTTAGCAAAGAGAATAAAACTAACCTAAAAAATAAGAGCCTCTCTAAAATACATGCATCTCACGCTATTTTCAACAATCAGATATCTGTATCTAATCCTTAACATGTGAGTACACATTACGTTCCACAAATTCCGCTGACTAGTCTCTCGGGCAAGAGATGATAGAAGACGTTCAACAAAAAGCTGGTGCCGGCTGACACAACACCAACGGAACATTTCCGTATTAGCTATCTAAATTAAAGTGTAGACAGGCCCACTATTTAGTACTGCGATTCCCCAACCTCACGACGTCGGCAGTACTACGTAGAACTATTCATTGCAACATTATTTCACCCGTAACTGGAAATGCTTATTACAACCGAAAGCATAAAGTAAATAAACATCATTTAGTGCTTCCTGAAAAATTGTAAACGAAACAAGTACTTATGTCGTTAGTCAAATAACTGGACAGCTCCAGGACAGCGTAAGATAAATACAGAAACATACCTACTCATTCTTGGCCCAATAGCGACAGAAGTCAGATGCTGTGTCAGATTCTCCTGCTTCATTGCTTATACACATTCTCTTTTTCCTTCATGATACTGAGAATGCGTTAGTGAATACTATATTCTACATTTAGTCGTTACCTTGGGAACCCTATGGTCAGTGTTCGTTTCTACACTCCTGGAAATTGAAATAAGAACACCGTGAATTCATTGTCCCAGGAAGGGGAAACTTTATTGACACATTCCTGGGGTCAGATACATCACATGATCACACTGACAGAACCACAGGCACATAGACACAGGCAACAGAACATGCACAATGTCGGCACCTTTCGCAGCAATGCAGGGTGCTATTCTCCCATGGAGACGATCGTAGAGATGCTGGATGTAGTCCTGTGGAACGGCTTGCCATGCCATTTCCACCTGGCGCCTCAGTTGGACCAGCGTTCGTGCTGGACGTGCAGACCGCGTGAGACGACGCTTCATCCAGTCCCAAACATGCTCAATGGGGGACAGATCCGGAGATCTTGCTGGCCAGGGTAGTTGACTTACACCTTCTAGAGCACGTTGGGTGGCACGGGATACATCCGGACGTGCATTGTCTTGTTGGAACAGCAAGTTCCCTTGCCGGTCTAGTAATGGTAGACCCTCCGCCACACACCGTCAGGTGGCATGCGGAGTATGGATGTAGATGTAGATGAACGATGGGTTCGATGACGGTTTGGATGTGCCGTGCACTATTCAGTGTCCCCTCGACGATCACCAGAGGTGTACGGCCAGTGTAGGAGATCGCTCCCCACACCATGATGCCGGGTGTTGGCCCTGTGTGCCTCGGTCGTATGCAGCCTGATTGTGGCGCTCACCTGCACAGCGCCAAACACGCATACGACCATCATTGGCACCAAGGCAGAAGCGACTCTCATCGCTGAAGACGACACCTCTCCATTCGTCCCTCCATTCACGCCTGTCGCGACACCACTGGAGGCGGGCTGCACGATGTTGGGGCGTGAGCGGAAGACGGCCTAACGGTGTGCGGGACCGTAGCCCAGCTTCATGGAGACGGTTGCGAATGGTCCTCGCCGATACCCCAGGAGCAACAGTGTCCCTAATTTGCTGGGAAGTGGCGGTGCGGTCCCCTACGGCACTGCGTAGGATCCTACGGTCTTGGCGTGCATCCGTGCGTCGCTACGGTCCGGTCCCAGATCGACGGGGACGTGCACCTTCCGCCGACCACTGGCGACAACATCGATGTACTGTGGAGACCTCACGCCCCACGTGTTGAGCAATTCGGCGGTACGTCTACCCGGCCTCCCGCATGCCCACTATACGCCCTCACTCAAAGTCCGTCAACTGCACATACGGTTCACGTCCACGCTGTCGCGGCATGCTAGCAGTGTTAAAGACTGCGATGGAGCTCCGTATGCCACGGCAAACTGGCTGACACTGACGGCGGCGGTGCACAAATGCTGCGCAGCTAGCGCCATTCGACGGCCACACCGCGGTTCCTGGTGTGTCCGCTGTGCCGTGCGTGTGATCATTGCTTGTACAGCCCTCTCGCAGTGTCCGGAGCAAGTATGGTGGGTCTGACACAACGGTGTCAATGTGTTCTTTTTTCCATTTCCAGGAGTGTATTTGCAGCAGCAAGTTCCTTCGTTTCCCCAGTGCTCGCATAAACAATAGCTCATAAACGTTAAACGTTTCTTCATATTAAGGAACAACAATTTCATTTCTATGCAGAAAAGTACCATTTTTTTCTAAACTATGAACTATATGTAAAAATTATCACCATATTCCACAATACCATCGTGGACCATGAACATGAAACTCACCTCAGTGCAACGAAAACCCGGTCCACAGTTGAAAAAGTCGCTTTTTTTGTTCACTCGATGACCAGTTTCGGGCCAGGGTCCATTTTCAAATGATGGTGGCACCGTCAAAGAATGGTATTTGTGAAAAGGCGAAAACCATGTCAAACATGTGCAAAGGAACAGTTGCAGCGTGTTATCTCCCCATTCCTTCCTTCTTGTATCTATTGTCCACATTAAACAGTGCCTAGCCCAAGTTATTAATAAGCAAAGTCTTTCAGGAAGAATTGAGAAGAGCGATGATTACAACAAACTTCCGAGTTTACTTAGCTTGCCATGTTGAGAGAGATCCAGTTGTTCTTGTCTAGCGATCTGATTCTTAAATCTGAAAACGTAACAACAGGTCCTCATGGTTCGATTGAACTAAAGAAATTGGAAGATTGATGTTGCAGAATTTTTTACGTAAATATATTTTCCACTGATTTCCTCACATTTCAGTACATCATGCAGTATTTTGATTTTCCACACTAACAAAGCCGAAATTATATCGTTAGCACCTATTATACAAAACTACGTCCGATCACATCAGAGGCAGGCTTACCACCCTCACACCCTGCGGAAATAACAGTACACCAAAGGGTTTGCAATTTTTTTGACAACTGAATTCATACTAGTTTTCATTACATTATTAATTCCAATTATTATTTCATAAATGAATCCAGAAACATGGTAAACAGTACAGGATTGCGTAAATAATAATAGAAATTTTAAACATGCAAATAATTCGTAATTACAAATGTTTCAAAGAAAATAATTTTAACTTTACATTCAGAACTAGCACTTATCGATTATAACATTGAAACTAAAATATTTTACAGATTAATTCCTTTTCATAAATTTTACGTTGAAATGTAACGTACTGTGAATAAAATTATATAAAAGTTTTCATAAGAGTAACTGGGATAATACTGACCTGTCCAAAATTAGACAAATAATACTGATATCGACAACTACTGTCGAGGAAAAATAATGTGGAGGAGGATGTCCCGTTACAAGGGCATACAGGTGACTCGGCTATTCCAGCATGCTGAAGGTTCGTGTTGATTTGCAGCGTCGAATTGCTGATCTGTTGATTTTTTTTAATAAAATTAACTATCATTACAATAAACATAGCACTTCTTTGAGACACATAGATAATGGGGAAATATTATACTTCGTTACACTTGTTTTGCCGTTGGCAGCACAAACTCTACAGGATTTGGCACATATTTCTTTTTTCCATTCTTGGAAATAGTCACAGGTCCATTCTGCTTCACGTCACCCGATAACATTCCAGGTAGAAGTTTACGAGGTGTACTCCCTGTTGCACTACGGCGCGATGACTTAGGCATCTCTCTCTCTCTCTCTCTCTCTCTCTCTCTCTCTCTCTCTCATTATCATAGATGCTAACCCAGTACTTAGCCACCGGAAGGAGGAAGTGCTTATAATATTTTTCCCTCTGGATTTAGAGTATTGTAAATTCTAAACGAATTGAAAAGGCCACGGCAGACTTTTTTTGTTTGTTGATTTCATCGATTTCCTTAGATTATGGTAGTAAGAAAGGTACTGATCTGCACTCTCAGTTCCTTTCATGTGGGCACTGTATTGATTTACAGACAAAGGCTTCAGTATATATCCTCTCCAGTTTTTCTACTTTTCTTTCCTGTATTTGATACAGAATTGTCATGAATTGTTGATATCCATGCGTGGAATTGAATATCAGCTTTTCTACGGAAAACTATGCTACCCAGTATCATTTTTGTTGCTTTGGCATTCAAACTTTGCGGCAAGTCTCTGTTATCCCTAACAGTAAAACAGACGCTGATTTTGTTTTTCATAGTTATCTCTGAGGAATATATGATGCCACATACCAAGAAACGGCTAAGAACTGATAGAATATGTTTCTCCAGTTCCTTCCCTTCACTAGTACAAATCTCCAAACTGCCGACATTGCCTGTGTCACTTTCATAGCCGCTCGGTATTAGCCGAGCGGTCTCAGGCGCTATAGTCGTGGACAGTGCGGCTGGTCCCGGCGGAGGTTCAAGTCCTCCCTCGGGCATGGGTGTCTGTTTGTCCTTAGGATAATTTAGGTTAAGTAGTGTGTAAGCTTAGCGACTGATGACCTTAGCAGTTAAGTCCCATATGATTTCACACACATTTGAACATTTCCACTTTCATACATGACCGTAACAAGTGAACTATGTAAGTCTGCAGGCTTTCGTAGCCGTTGTCACTGAAAGTAAAATCTTCTGGATTCTTAGGTAGCGTCATATTTTTCCTACACAGATGAGCCGTGGAACCAGAAGACGCAGAAGAACATCTCTGGACACGGGTCGATACGTCGGTCGTATTGAGTAAATAACATGTGACGTGACAACCCAGAAGTTTTTACCTTCAAGTAAACCATATTTTGTATTATTAGCAGGGTTGAATCTTCGAAACATCAGGTTTTCAGAACAGGTTTTCATTTTGAAGGGACTTTTAGAATTATTGTTCAGTTTCATGTCATCATTAAAGTGCCAGAATTTCCAATTTTTTTAAATTATAGAGAATCATAATTTGTTAAATTAATGGGATGGATATTACAGAGTCTGATGACCAATTATCTTGCTATTTGTCGTTTCCTGTTTGTCCCATTAGAAGAATTAAGCCGATGAATTTTTTCATGTTCCTTTGTGTGAGAGGAGACCACTTGAGTGCTTAAGGCAACGTTCGACTTTTCAGTGAGATTTAATGAAGGCAGCTGCACAACTTAAAATTTTTTTAACTTCAATATTTTTAATTATTATAGTTCTGCTGAAACACGCACTGAAATGTGCAAAGCTCCATCTCTGGCAAAATACGTCTTGTGATTGAGAAAAAAAAAAGAAAACAAATTTATAAATTTACTACTGAGCTCTCTGATAGATGTCTTGAAAACTTTGCACGAAGTCTTCTTTTGGGACGGTGTTCAAAAACCGCGACAGGGTTTGTTGTATGTCAGGAATATCGTCAAATCTCTTTCTTTTCAAAAGCGGTTTTGAGTCGAGAGATTAGGAAGAAGTCTGGAGGATTCAGATCCGGCGAGTTGGTGGATATTCATGTTGCACCACCCCCTGTTTTGGCAGGAACTATTTGATGACATTGGCTGTGTGTGGGCCAGCGTTGTCGTGAACAAAACTCCAGGAACCTTGTTGTACTACATCTCCTTCTACATGATTACTCTGCAATTCACACTTAAGTGCCTGGCAGAGGGTTCATCGAACCATTTTCATACTACTTCTCTGCCATTCCACTCTCGAATGGCGCATGGGAAAAAGCAACACCTAACTCTTTCCGTTCGAGCTCTCATTTCTCTTATTTTGTTATGACGATCATTTCTCCCTACGTAGGTGGTTGTCAACAAAAATTTTTCGCATTCAGAAGAGAAATTTGGTGACTGAAATTTCGTAAATAGATCCCGCCGCAAAGAAGATCGCCTTTGTTTCAGTGACTGCCACCCCAAATCGCGTATCATATCAATGATACTCTCACCCATATTGCGCGATAACACGAAAAGAGCTGCCCTTTCTTTGCACTTTTTCGATGTCCTCCGTCAATCCTACCTAGTAAGGAACCCACACCGCGCAGCAAAGAGGACTGAAAAGTGTCATGTAAGCTGCCTCTGTAGTGGGTTTGTCGCATCTTCTGTGTCCTGCAGCAAAGCGAAGTCATTGTTTCGCCTTCCCCACAATATTATCTATGTGGTCTTTCCAATTTAAGTTCCTCGTAATTGTAATTCCTAGATATTTTGTCGAATTGACAGCCATTAGATTTGTGCGATTTATCGTATACCCAAAATTTATCGGATTTCCTTTAGTACCCCTGTGGATTACTTGTCGTGCCTACTGGGGTCGTACCCTGCGTAGACGTTGCGTGAAACTTGTCAAAAGTTCAGTGTACCGTACAGCATTCAACGTCATCCCCTCATGCCGAAATTCCTTGTGGATAATGCCTTGACTATCGAAAAACGTGATGAGCATCGTTTTGATGCGTGATTCTTCGGCTTTGACATTTTTCCGACGGGATGGTGTTGGAGAACTTCATTCCACGCTATGCCGTTCCATTTCAGGGTCGTACCGTTGACACCTGGTTATATCCTCAGTGACAATGCGGTTCAAGAAATTAAGAGTCACATCCATTGTTTCTAAAAAATCCTGTGAAGCCTCTAAAGTTGGCTGCTTCTGATCGTCAGTCAGGTGATGTCGCACAAGACGACAACACGTTTTCATCTTCCCTAATTCCTGGGTAAGGATTCGTCCCATGGATTCACGGTTCATCTGCAGTTCATCCGTTATCATGCGCACAGTTAATCGACGATCGATCGTGATTAATGTCCTCAATTTCTCAATGTTTTCGTTAATGACGGCGATCGCCAGTCATCAGATACGGAGATTGTTAGAAGCACTTTCCCGGCGTCCATGAAAAGGGGCGAACCACTCGTACACACACTTTACGTACAGTGCTTGAACCTCCTAAACATGTACCAGCATTGCGTGCGTTTCTCTCGGTGTCTTGACAAGCTTAAAACAAAACTTTAAACTGATCCTTTGTTCTTTCATTGTCCTGTTCTCAGTTCACAATCAACGCACTAAACAAGCAGGTCTAACACGGAACACGCACGATGCCCAGCTGAACTACGGTGGGGGCAGGTTGTCCACAACGGCCTTTACGCAGGTGCATAGCTGTGAGTCACCAGAGTTGCCTGGTCGACCATTCTGAATTCATTCACCGACCTTTATTGATAGAGGCTGTATTAACACAGCACGATTCATTCATACGAACAAAATCAGCATCATTATTATCGGAACCACTTGACAACACTGTCATCTTATGATTCTTTATGGGCCTAAAAATCTCACTGTATTCGCCTTCGTAACCATAAATACACTCTTGCTCATAAATTAAGGATAATGCCGATACATGGTGAAACAACGCTCTGGAGGGCGGTTTGCGAGTTTCAATCACCTTGGGATATGACTATGCAGTGCATTTGACCTGCGGTCGTCGCACGGTGGCGCTGGCAGCAGTCCACATACGCACAGGTGTGTTGGTGGATGTCAGAGTACGGCGCAGCAAGTAAGTGTGAAGACGTTTTCAGATTTTATTGTGGTGACTGTGTGTTGAAAATGACTCAAAGAACACATATTGATGACGTTATGAGGGGTAGATTACTAGGGCGACTGGAGGCTGGTCAAAAACAGCAGGCCGTAGCAAGGGCCTTCCGTGTGACACAAAGTGTGATCTCAAGATTATAGCAACGACTCCAGCAGACAGGAAACGTGGCCAGGCGCTGCTGTACGGGATGTCCACAGTGTACAACACCACAGAAAAACCGATATCTCGCCATCAGAGCCCGCAGACGGCCACGGAGTACTGCAGGTAGCCTTGCTCGGGACCTTACCGCAGCCACTGGAACAGTTGTCTGCAGACACACAGACGACTGAACAGACATGGTTCGTGCGCCCGGAGACCTGCAAGGTGCATTTCATTTATCCCTGGTCACAGGAGAGCCCGTAAAGCCTGGTGTCAAGAACAAGGTACGTGGTCATTGAAACAGTGGTCCCAGGATACGTTCACGGACGACTCAAGATATAGTCTTAACAGTGATTCTCGCCGGATTTTCATCTGGCGTGAACCAGGAACCAGATACCAACCCCTTAATGTCCTTGAAACGGATCTGCATGGAGGTTACGGTTTGATGGTGTGGGGTGAGACTATGATTGGTACACGTACATTGCTGCATGTCTTTGACAGAGGAACTGTAACAGGTCATCGGGACGTGATTTTGCACCAGTGTGTCTGCCTTTTCAAGGGTACAGTAGGTCCCACCTTCCTCCTGGTGGATGATAACGGACGGCCGCACAGAGCTGCCATCATGGAGGGGTATCTTGAAACAGAAGATATCAGCCGAATGGAGTGGCCCACTTGTTCTGCAGACCTAAACCCCATCGAGCACATCTGGGATGCTCTCGGTAGACATATCACTGCACATCTTCAAAGCCCTATGAAACTTCGGGAGCTCTGACAGGCACTGATGCAAGAGTGGGAGGCTATAACCCAGCAGCTACTCGACCACCTAATCTAGAGTATGCCAAACCGGTGTGTGGCCTGTGTACGTGTGCATGGTGATCATACCACATATTCATGTCAGGGTACTCGCGAAGGAAACAGTGGCGTTTCGTAGCACATGTGTTTCGGGACGGTTTTCTCAAGTTATTACCAATTCCGTGGTCTTACAGATCTGTGTCGTGTGTGGTCCCTATGTGCCTATGCTATTACCGCCAGTTTTGTGTAGTTCCACGTTGTGTGGCACCACATTCTGCAGTTATCCTTAATTTATGAGCATGAGTGTACATTCCTTGACACACTCGTCCAGACCTTCATAGTCACTAGGAACATTCGAATAATCGTCTGCAAAAATTTACAAAAGTATTTTTGAATCATTAATTTCGTTCTGTTTTCTAGACTACAATTTTAGAAAAGTCACATGACTTGTTCAAGAGAAAAAGCTTCAAAAATTACCTGTTGGTCCGTATTCGAGCAGATATTCGGCTTGGCATTGACTGACAGAGTTATTGAATGTCTTCCTGAGGGATATTGTGGCAAATTATGGCCAAGTGAGGTGTAAAATCGTGAAAATCCCGAGCTGGATGGAGGGCTTTGCCGACAAAGCTCCAATGGGAAGAGATCTGGAGACTTTGCTGGCCAGTAGAAAATACCCACCTTTGCGGGCGACCATTATCTTGCTGAAATGTAAGTCCAAGATGGTTTGCCATGAATGGCATTTATTTACGGTGGTTGTCGGGGCTAATTTCGAGGAGGGACTCATCTCTGAAGATGATTCTGTTACAATCAACAAGATAAATAACCGAAGACGTGTCTGGAGACCCCACGAACAGCGGTGGGATGCTGACCTATCTGTAGCCTGCCATAGGACCCAACAGCCACGAATGATGGAGTGCCACTTCTTTTCATAGCAGGACTCCTTCGGCGCGGCGCCCTTACGCCACAGCGATGCGTCGACGACATCCTACGTCTCGTTTTGTTGCCATTGATGGCCTACCATCCTGGTCTTATATTTCAGCAAGATAGTACTCGACCGCAATGGGCGGATATTTCTACTGGCCAGCAAGATCGCCAGATCTCTCCCCATTGGAGAAAGATTGGATCTTCGGGGCCAATAACCTTTTAACTTTTCTTTCTAAATTACTCCATTTTAAGCGTTTGTTGTAACATAAGGCGTCAGTGCTTCATTTAGACCTACATATATGGTATGCAAACTGCAGTACTATTTAGTGTACTTCGTACCGATTCTATCGATTTTGTATCCTAGTCTATTCGCTAACTGAGCGAGGTCAAAATGACTCTCCAAATGGTGAGACAACTAAGACACTTAATACACTGATTTGCTAAACATAATGACGAAAGCATCTTTCGCATGATGTCTCACTGCCAAGTAACATAGCTCGATGGAACTTGGACCATACATAGGAAGAGCTACTATAGTATAGTACAGACTGTACCTGACACAAATACGAAATGACGCGAAAAGAAATGACAAAAAAACGGTTCAAATGGCTCTGAACACTATGGGACTTAACTACTGTGGTCATCAGTCCCCTAGAATTTAGAACTACTTAAAACTAACTAACCTAAGGACATCACACATATCCATGCCCGAGGTAGGATTCGAACCTGCGACCGTAGCAGTCCCACGGTTCCGGACTGCGCGCCTAGAACCGCTAGGCCACAGCGGCCGGCAAGAAATAACACTTTTATTAAAAGGCAATAATTACTTTGAAGCACCCATCGTTTATGATGGTCTCATGCACATTACAAAAGGCGGGGAATCGTTCCCAGTGAGTTGTTTGATCCCCACAGACGGCATTGTATGCTCTGAAACGGGCTCCCAGGCTGCCCGAAGTGTTGATAAGTGGTTTTTGTGGTAGTGAGTTCCATTCCTCCACTAACGCGCCTGACAACTACTGGCTGATCGTTTGTGCATGTCATCGTGCTTCGATACCTCCATCCAATGCATTTAAGTCGCCGTACAGGCGGACCATTCCATTCGCCGAACATCTTCGAAGGGCTCCTACACCTGCACTATTCCACGCGGTCGCGCGTTGTTACCCATAAAAATAACTCTGAACCGAGTGGGCCCTTGAAAAGACGCACACGGAGGAGGTGAACAGTTTCTCGATAATGTCGACGGGCGGGAGTACCGTGTTCAAATATCTGGATGTCAATACGCTCAAACAACATTGCGCCCACCCACATCATAGCAACTAGACCTCGAAAACGAACGTGTTTGACGATGTTCCCGTGTGTGTAAAGCGTTCTAAGCTCTTTCCGTATGATGGTATGTCCGAGTCACTACTCAGACTGACTCCGCTCTCTTCCGGAAAGAGCACGCGACCCAACAAACGGTGCCGCCGATGTACGGATGTCAATGGAACACAATATGCTCATCATCTGGAAAAGACATCATCCCCTTGCAGTCGCTGTGCCAGTGTGGGGAGTGAGAATGTGTGCCTTACAGTCCTGTTAAATGTGGTTCCAGTTGCAACCGTTGTTCGACGTGGACCCCTTCTTGCCCATCGCAGAATGCAGCGACCGTCTCCTGTCCTTCAGGCAGCGTTGCCTGTGGTTCGGAACGCTCCCCAGAGACGCGAGGCAATACTGCGAGCAGCAACCAACTTTTGCACTGCACTCGTCACACCTCGTTCTTCTTCCAGTTTCCACACGGTTGTTCTCCACGTGAAGTATCCGAGCAATGCTGTATTGTAGAACACCATCACAGCCCACCGTAACCGTTCACTGAATGACATGCACGCGCGCAAACACACACACACACACACACACACACACACACACACTTATTTTCCAGTTCCTTGTCATGTGGCATCCAGTTCTCTGTGCACGACTGGGAAACCTCTGGTAACATGCTCCCACTCTTTCACTCATTTTCACCGAGTTTCCAATACTTTGTGTCGCTTTACCTATCTCGTCCTTAAGTTTTGCAGAGCACTGTATGTACAGAATAACTGAACATATCGAAGTGCAGTTTTACGGGAATTGTAGCAGGCGACATATACTGGTATTATTTAACTTTTTTTAAGAGGTAAGAGCCGAATTGTGAAATCGACTATTTCTATTAAAAGTACAGTTTACATATTTTTTCTATGACATTATAAATAACTACGTAAGCGGACTTTAACGGCATAACATGAGTGTAACTCTATTACACAGTAACAAGATAACGTGCCAGAAACCGCTATCGATTAACAGAAGAAGAGGTCCCACACATGTCTACCCTACAGTACCAAATGTAAGCACACACAAAACTCAAGTGCGGTTGGCATATCATAACTGAATGTTCCTATTGATTCAATCGAAACACCCGCGGAAGCAAGCTAGCAATACCTCCGACGCTATGCTGAAAAGTAACACCTTTGAATTTCTTGTGCAACAACACATACACCTTTCTAAATAAAACAAACGTTATTGACATTCTACATCTTTACTATTCATTAATACATATTTGCAGTACTCTGCCAATAGAGAGGATCAGAATTTTAGTGTGTAACATAGTGGTCTGTAACTATGTTTGTGCATGAGAAACTGCGTGCTGTAATCCAGTTTCGAATTCGAACAGTTCGTCTACACCTGGAGCAGCTTCTCCTTCAGGATGAACACGTCAGACCACACAGGAACACTACGACCTCTGCAGCTATCGAACACCTTGTGTTCACTGTCGCTCGTCATCTTCTATACAGTCCCGACTTGGTCACATCCGTTTTTCATCTGTTTTCAAAGCTTAAAGAACAGCTTCAAGTACTACATTTTGATGACGATGAAGCGTTGCAAATTGAGGTGAGGTTGTGGCTCTAAGAACAAGGACTGATTTTCTGCAGTGACAGTACCAACACTTTGGTCTCTAATATATAATAAACTATCAACCTCGATTACGGTAATGAAACCAACCTGTACCTAGGTTTAAGCCCAAATAATTGAGTCTTTTTTAGAAGATATGCCTATATCTGTAATTAATCTATAATAAAAGATTCAGCTGATCGTTTCTTATATATTAGATTATCACTATTGCTCACTGGGTTGCAATGTTGAAAGTACAAAAACATTGGTCCCTCGTTGGGAGAAATGTGTTCGTCGCGTTGGTGAGTATGTTGAGAAATGTATCTGTAGACAGGAAGAATAAAGGTGTAGAATGTTAAAAACATTTGTTTTATTTAAAATGCTCTAAGAGATTTTCCAAAAAAGTCGGAGGAATTACTTTTCAGCACGCCCTCCTACCTCCAGTTTGAGCTCAACAAGGGTGGGAAAGGCAGTCGGCCATGGTTTCAAAATAGGAATAATTCCAGCATTAGCCTGAAGTAATTAATGGAAACCACGGAAACAGGGATGTCCGGATGTAGATTGGGGCCTCCACTCTCCTGAATATAAGGCCAGCCTGTTTGAAACAATGTCACCTCATTTGGTGTATCCCTAGGGTAAATTATTGATTTACAAACAGCTTGTTTAACACTGTGATGGACTACTTTTACAAGTATATTCAGTCCTCAGTCAGTCACTGGATGTACATTAGTTCATAATGTAACTTTACACACGCTATCAGCTGATGTGTAGCGGGATATCTACATCTACATATGTGTTCCGCTAGCCACCAAGCGGTGTGTGGCGGAGGGCACAATTCGCACCAAAGTCATATTTCCCCCCCTCTGTTCCACCCGCGGATCGCACGAGGTAAAAGCGGCTCTCTGAACGCCTCAGTACGAGCTCTAATTTCCCTTATCTTTGAATGGTGATCATTGCGCGATTTGAAAGTTGGTGGTAATAATATATGCTCTACATCCTCGGCGAAGATTGGATTTCGGAATTTACTGAGCAGATAAGTGCGGCATGAAATTTTTTTAGGAACTGTAGGTAATTGATGCTATTTATAGTTCCATCGACATCGCACCACATGTTAACAAACCAAGGTTTGTTCACTTATAGGATCAATCACAGTTTTTCAACTAACGACTAGTACATATTGTCAAGATTTATTTCTCAATGGTTTGTAAACGTGGCTTTGGTCTAAAACAAAATCTTACAAACACTGCATCACTTTACAGTAATAGTTGACACCATTCGGGGAATTGTAACCGGTTTTGAAAGTTATTGCCACTAAATTATTGATGGAGCGAAATCAATTATTCGCAGACCAGACCTCGTCTGACACCACTTGCACATTTAAGTTGCCACGAATCGTCATGTGAATTGTGTTATCGTTCTCTCATCAGCTGAGCTTTTCTTTTCAGTTGACGTATTTCATTGTTTGTTGCCAATTTATTGAATCTTTTTATAATGTTTGCAATGTGAGGCACGTAAGGACACCTTTCAGCATATAACCTCACCGCTGCTCCAACAGTCTGGCGATCTTCGCCATAAACGTGAACCGTGACCACTTGTTCTGACCCGTGCGAGCGCGCAGGATCGATATGTCGGTGTATCTTTTCTTACACGGCAAGGACGCATTTGCTTGCCGCAGGCACAAGGGGAGGCTGGCGCAACGCCAACTCAAGCGGGTGCGTCGAGGTCGGCGAGGCGGTCGCGAGCTGGGGCAGTCGTGACAACATGGTTTAGGCGGGATACACTGTGTCATTGTTCTATATTGTGGCCGGATGAGGAACTTTCTCTTGTCGCCTTTCTGCTTCCGGTGCGTTTCCTGTAGTCCAGGCCTCGCTGTGAGCTTGGTGAAGCGCCCCGAGAGAAAGTTAGCCGGAGTGAGTTAACGAACTTCCAGCATACCAGAGTAACTTGGCTCAGCGACTTCTGTTAATCAATAGGACGAAAAACCAGTCCAAGTTGCAAATAATTTAATTTTCAATCAAAGAGTAGTTTCGGGCCGACACCCATTTTCAGATCAACCTACAGGGCAGGAAACCAAATTCACACTCAAGCATAATGCAGTTATTACCAAATTTTTAAATATATACCAAAGATACAGAACATATCATTTCAAAATCACATAAAAAAAGTCGAAAATGGCGTTTCCGAAGACGTCAACAAAATGTATAATGTACATTCGCAGTGCATACAGATAACTAGCAGGTTACTCTCTCTTCTCTTGTAATGAAACCTTGGGGAAGTGGGCTCCCTGTCAGAATATAGGAAATCTTTTTATGCGTTAAAATGTTCTCCAACCAACAAGAATACAACAATTCATAAAACAACCGTACAAGTCCAAAATAAAATTAATACTTTTTTAAAAATCTTTACCAAAAAGAATCAAACACTTAAAATCAGCGACCAGAAATACACAACAGCGCCATGTACCGCGCATATTACAAAATTGTATGCCATATTGGCGCGTTAAAGTCATTAAACGTAAAACCGTGAGAGTCAACAATAAATTACTACCCTTTCTAAATCCTCTACCAAAAACAATCAAGTATTTAGAACAACAGCAACAAATACAGCGCGTATTATAACATCGTATGTCATGCAGGCCCATAAAAATCATTAAATGTGAACAGTATTAAAAACCATTGGAGGATTTTTGAAATTCTTACCAAAAAGTCGTATACTTAAAATCAGTACCCGGTAAAACACAGCAGCGTGACATACGGCGCGTATTACAAAATTATATGCCATGTTGGCACTTAAAAATCATTAAATGTGAAACTTTGCAGAAAACAAGAGCAGAACCTTATGAAAGACTTACGAAAAGGAGTCAAATACTTAAAATCACTGACCATAATACACAGCAGTGCCACATACGGCGCGTATTACGAAGTTGTATGCAGTGTTGGCATGTAAAAATCATAAACACCTCTCATGCATTCGTTTTTAGTCAAATCTTACTAGTTGTTTAAACTGATGTTTTAACAATCTAAACGCTCTTTTAAGTTCTGTTTCTCTATCTCTCTCTCTCTCTCTCTCTCTCTCTCTCTCTCTCTCTCTCTGTTATAGTTCCGCATCATTAGTTTCTCTGATTAGTTGTTACTACTGTTCCAGGCTCCAGTGAGCTTGTTATGTCAACACCGGTGAACCGAATTTTCCAGAAGCATATTTATTTAATTGTACTGAAGAAAAAACAAATTTACCTAGTAAATGTCGATCTCTTATTAAATTTTCAGATCCGTTTGGAACCAGTTCTACGAAGAGGTTTTTTTTCATTTATTGCGGAAGGCAAAATTGTGTGTGCAAATATCTTGAGTAAGAACTGCACTTATTCATACTCTGGCATCTTACCATTAAATCCTACTCCATGTCATTTTCGACTGTTGTTCACATTGTAAACGTTGGAATAGCTTCACGAGGAAGTCATCTGATCGTTACAACACCAGACGTATGCACTCCAGACGCACAGATAAGTTACAATCGTTCTTGAGTTGTGAGTCTGCTTATACCTGGTACATAAGGGCATACTTTTTTTTGTGAGAGGAGTGAGGGAACAGTGTTTGGGGCGTTGTTGTGTAGTGTTTCACGTATGTTGTGTCGTTGAAGTCCTCTTCAAAGACTCTCTTTCACTGCGATGGAAAAAAATCGGGCGTTATAATTCTGAAACTATAAACAGTAAAAATTACTTTCGTCTTGCGTACGTCAGAAGATTCGCTATATTGTCAGTTGTACCTTCGCGAGCACCACACCTCTTTCCAGATATCTTTGTCTGGAACCGCGTGACCGCTACGGTCGCAGGTTCGAATCTTGTCTCGGGCATGGATGTGTGTGATGTCCTTAGATTAGTTAGGTTTAAGTAGTTCTAAGTTCTAGGAGACTGATGACCTCAGATGTTAAGCCCCATAGTGCTCAGAGCAATTTGAACCATTTGAACCGGATATCTTTGGGACTAGTTCATTGGTTCACGGGTGTCGCGTAGGATGTGTTACGAAAGCTGCAAATTTTTCAACCAAACAGCTGCTCGTCATCTTCAGATGCTTACTGACGTGGTTCTGCAGTGACTCGCCAATAAATACACTGGCTCGCTAGGAAAGCGCAGGCGGCTAGGCGTGGGATGAAGCCCTTGAATCATTGAAACATTTATTGCGTCGGGAAAGTCTCGAATATCTCATCTTTGGGATTTTCTGTCCGAATAAGCCTTCCCAAGAGCCCTAATGTATTTTATCTTACTTTTGATTTGTTTCTACTTGATTACTCTGCTATTCACAATTAAGTGCGTGTCAGAGGGTCCATCGAGCCACTTTCAAGCTACTTCTCTACCACTGCACTCTCGAGCAGCTCGCGGGAAAAACGAACACTTAAAATTCCGTGAGAGTTCTGATTTCTCTTATTGTTACAATCATCAAATGTTGAAATGTGTGTGAAATCTTATGGGACTTAACTGCTAAGGTCTTCAGTCCCTAAGCTTACACACTACTTAACCTAAATTATCCTAAGGAGAATCACACACGCCCATGCCCGAGGGAGGACTCGAAACTCCGCCGGGACCAGCCGCACAGTCCATGACTGCAGCGCCTCAGACCGCTCGGCTAATCCCGCGCGGCTTACAATCATCATTTCTCCCTGTGTAGCCGTACCAACAAAATATTTTCGAAATCGAGGATGAAACTTAGTGATTGAAATTCCGTGAAAGGATTCTACCACCACGAAAAACTCGTTTGTTTTATGACTGTTACCCCAACTCACGCATCTTATCTGTGTCACTCACTTCTCTGTTTCGCGATAATACAAAACGAGCTGTTATTCTTTGAACTTTTTCGATGTCCTCCGTCCACGCTATCCGACGCAGACCCCAAATCGCGCAGCACTACTCCAAAAGAGGAGGGGGCGAGCGTAATTTCGCGATACCTAAGGCGAGATATGCGATGTGACTACTGTTAAATCTTCACAATTTCTAGCTGAATCCAGGGCTACAGATAATTTGATTAACTTTAGTACGTAGTTCTCTAACCTCGATGTTCATTAAAAAAAGAGAGAGAGAAATTAAATACCTACAAAAAAAACTGTCGGTGTGCTGATTTTACCTCGGATTCATACAGTCGAGCAGGGGTAATTTATGGCCAACAGACGGGCTAACGTAAAAGGACTTTCGGTACACCTCAGGCAAGCTATCGAGCATTGCATGTTCCTCTGTATGGCTTGCAGCTTCTGTGGTTCAGCAAACGCTCCACACCCCCTGCACTCTCTCCGACGCGTGACGTCACTGAATCTTGACGCAGTTCTGCATTGTGGGCGACATGACGTCACTAGAGCATTGACGTGACGCAGTCCGCTCCCTCCTGCGTTGTGACGTCACGCGTGGGCTAGTACAACGGCAAGAGGACCGTCACTTCCAGTTGTTAAACGCACAGATGTGAGGCGAACTGTGCGTAGTCCGAAGGGTTTTTGGGTCTTACAGGCGCCCCGTATCTCTTTCGTTTCATACTGATTTCTTTTACAAACTTGTTCGCCAGTCATAACAACAAAAATGAAAGTAAAAATGGTCTTGGTGAAGGCCTATCAGTTTTACGAGTAATCCGCAGCTTCTGTATCACTGACACTGAATATTTATTAATGCAGCATCTCACTTGGTCTTCGAATGCTGAATGAAGCCATTGCCGGATCTTTCTCTTGAAACATGGCTACTGTTTCATCGTGCCTCGTTCAGCTACTCCGTGGAGAAGGTAGTTTCACTCGAAGCTTGCTTGGAAGTGAAGTCAACATTACACGTACAGTCCAGCATATTTGCTATAGGGTTTCGTGGAGGGTGAGGAGGGAATTTCACTCGCAGCTGACTCGGTAGTGACGAGATCTCCCATCTAACATTAAAGGCACTGTGGTCATGTTGATACAACGCTAGCACGTGGAGAACGTTTTCTTAATGGACATGCAAGTGTGTTAAATATCATTTAATATCACCGGTAAAAGCCTCGATGAGATCCTAAAATGCACGATTGCTGCTAGAAAATGTACGCGCTCACGCGATTCATTTTTATGCCAATTCAGAAGTAAAAATATGTAGGAAATACGTGGATTAATAATAATATATTTTGTTTTTATATATCAATTAAGTACATTATTTCTGTTGATTAATCCATGATACAAAATTCATTCTATAAATGCCTTCCAGTTATAGTTACAGAAATTTACGTGCCCTCCATACCTGAGCAGTGCAACGCAGTCTTCATACATGTACTGCAGCGAGAGAGACTGTGGAACTGAAAACGCGAGTAAGTGCTTCGGCCGAAAAGGAAAAACCAGGAAATATGTTGCAAAGTATACACTTAAGTCTCATTAAAAAGTGAAGTTGTCGCAAAACACTAGTACCATAGAGGGACTTGAATAGAAATAACATTAAACTTTAAAAGAAAAAATATTATAATTTTGAAAATAAAAATCAAAGTCAAAAGTTTATGCAGTTATGTCTTTTCCCTAATCAAAGGCATTATCAGTTTTGGGTCATAGCCTATAATTATATAACACAAAAATTTAACTTTGGTGTTTCTATTCACTTCACTGAGAGGGGCGAATAGATAAAGCGGTGTTAATCTTTTTATTGTTTGTGTTTATTGGTCCTTTGTCTGAGTACTAGTAGAGTACTGTCTTGGTTCTAGTAGAATAAGAAAAGAATTATATGAATCAAAAAACATTTCTTGACTACAAAACTGAGAAGTTTTCCTGTTTTCCAAATAAACAACGTCGTATCTCTAATAATGCCACTGCTACATTAAACTAATGAACGTGGTCTGTTTTTTAATACGTTAAGTCACGGTTCTAATATTTAAAAACGACCATGCCTCTCAATCTACAAATCGTAGGTATCCACAGAAATAATGGAGAGTTTGCAAACAACATATTGACCAAAAATTGGTCTTGAGGTATATATATATATGATCAAAAGTATCTGGACACCTGGCTGAAAATGACTTACAAGTCTGTGGCGCCCTCCATCAATAATGCTGAAATCCAACATGGTGTTGGGCAACGCTAAGCCTTGATGACAGCTTCCACTCTCACAGGCATACGTTCAATCAGATGCTGGAACGGTTCTTTGGGAAAGGCTGCCATTCTTCACGCAGTACTGCACTCAGGAGAGGTATCGTTGTCAGGCGGTGAGGCCTGGCACGAAGTCGGTGTTCCAAAACATCCCAAAGGTGTTCTATAGGATTGAGGTCGGGATTCTGTGCAGGCCAGTCCATTACAGGGATGTTATTGTCGTGTAACCACTCCGCCACGGGTTGTGCATTATGAACAGGTGCTCGGCCGTGTTGAAAGATGCAATTGCCATTCCCGAATTGCTCTTCAACAGTGAGAAGCAAGAGGGTACTTAAAACATCAATGTAGCCCCGTGCTGTGTTAGTGCTACGCAAAGCATCAAGGGGTACAAGTCCCCTCGATGAAAAACACGACCACACCATAACACCACCGCCTCCAAATTTTACTGTTGGCACTACATACGCCCGCAGATGACGTTCACCAGGCATTCGCCATACCCACACCCTGCCATCGGATCTCCACTTCGTGTACAGTGATTCGTCACTCCACACGACGTGTTTCCACTGTTCAATTGTGCAATGTTGCCGCTCCTTATACCTAGCGAGGCGGTGTTCAACATTTACTGGCGTGGTGTGTGGCTTATGAGCAACCTCTCGACTATCAAATCCAAGTTTTCTCATCTCCTGCCTAACTGTTATAGTATTTGCAGTGAATCCTGATGGAGTCTGGAATTCCTGTGTGATGGTCTGGACCGATGTCTGCCTATATTACACATTACGACCCTCTTCAACTCTCGGCGGTCTCTGTCAGTCAACAGGCGAGATCGACCTGTACGATTTTGTGCGAACGTGTCCCTTCACGTTTCCACTTCACTATCACTTCAGAAATAGTGAACCTAGGGAAGTTTAGCAATATGAAATTCTCGCGTACAGGCATATGACATAAGTGACACCGAACATCTGACCACGTTGGAAGTCCGTGAGTTCCACGGAGCGCCCCATTCTGCTCTCTCACGATGTCTAATTACTAATAAGGTCGCTCGTATGGAGTACCCAGAAAACGTATGTTTTTGGAGGTGTACGGATACTTTTGTTCACGTATTGTACATATAAACCATAACGCTTGCCTTTTAAATAACAGATTTTACGTGCACACGAATTTGCATGTAGTTTAATCACAGCCTAATCTCCTAAGATGAGAACAGTGCCGTCGAATTCTTGGTCTTCTCTGAAGATAATATTACTGTTTCTATTCCTTCTTACAAATTCCGAAAACGTAATCCTTCCTTTTTCAACTATCCGAAACTGAAGTCAGATTGGAGCATACTAGACTCACGGCTAATAAAACAGTATTAAAAATTTGCTTTTCAGATACTTAACATAAAGCAACACAGTTTAGATCGACTTAGAAGAAAGGAGACTTAACACCACATATAGTGTCTGTGATAGATTTTACATGGCATCAGCTGACAGATTAATAATTTCCTTATTAGATTGTCTCACCAACAACCAGGAAAAACAAATTTTTGAATGCTATTCCCATCTGATGTTCGACGCATTATCACTAAGCTTTTTAGCATGTTTTGTTCTGTTTCCCTAATTGGTTCTAGTCACTCACTTTTATTATGTATGTGTGTGTGTGTGTGTGTGTGTGTGTGTGTGTGTGTGTGTGTGTGTGCAGCGACGCGCGCTAGTGAATAAATGAAACAGTTTAGATCAGCATGTCATTTAGAACCTTAAATAGCACGTTTTCTCCGCAATTTTTGCAATTAAAATGAATGTGCGTTACACAACCATTTTTGAAATTTGTTAAAATACCAAGACATATTTTGTGCATTTGAACTACTACAGAAATAGCACTCTGTTAAAACTCAAATCTTTTATTAGTACTCGCAGTTGCTGATTCCACAGGGATCTCCAGAGGGATCGCTGAAAGGAACCAAATTATTAATTTATTCCAATTGTCAGCTGTAACCTCTACCCATACTAACTCGCATAAATTATCTACTTCAATTTCACTATATGGTAAACTCATAAACTATTGGCAGCAATAAACTCTGCACTATCAATTGTGTTTAATCTACCCTTTCTGGACACAGTTAGGTCCCTTACAAAAATTTGGCTGAACTTAATTCCGGCTTTAACCACTTTCTATACCTAAAACGATTTGAAATTCGATGCTTTGTTTTAGCGTTTGGAGCTCTGATTCTTTTCCAGCGCAACTACGACAGTTACCAACTGCAACATGACTTTTCCTACATGTACCCTCTTCCTGTATTCGTCCTGCACCCTTTGAAGCCCTTTCTGCCCTATCCCTGACCGTCTAACCCAAAAAGTCGCCCAGTACCCTCTACACAGCCCCAACTACCCGTATAGCAGTTGCCTTTAGGAATTTATATCTCATAATTACACATATGCTTTTAAAAACAAGCACACAGTTTTAAAGATTGATTTTAATTTACAAAGTTGATGGAGATGTACAACTTTTATAACACAGCCTTAAAATCGAAATCCTACTTGCCTTTTATAAATAGATTTAAAATAACTTGAGCATGTGCTGTTATCTCATAATGCTGATCAACACGAGGGACTAAGCCCAAAATACCGGTCGTTCAATTTATTGATGTTAAGTAACAGGTTACTGGGTATACATGTGTGCGTGTATGTGGGGGTGGGGGGGTGGTGGTGCGTGTGTATGTCTGTGGCTTAGTCAAGTTATTTGTTACGAAAATGAATTGATGATGGGTGTTACATATAACTCACCACACTTCCATAAACCTGAGTTATATCAAACCATTTGAATCCAGGAAGGCACACCTAAATGCCAATACTCGTACTGTATGTCCTTCAAAGCTTTTATTGCCACACCGTGTTTCTTACTAGAAAGTTCCATTTAAGAATATATAGTGTTGGCGCCTATATTGGGCCGATGAACGAAGTTGGGAAACCATGTTGGTCTTGGTTTCCTGATTCTGTGCTCACTATTCATCTGGGTGAAAAGAAATTATACCCTGGTCGGTATTCGTCTGAATGAAAGGAAATTACAAGAAATATTAAACGAGTCAAAAGTTAGACACCCCACTGTATTGGAGGCATTTGGCTTTGCACAGTGTGCCAGTTACAAGAGGAATGTAAGTACTCCTTTATTCTGTTCACAAAGAGAGTAAAACTGTCACCAATTAAGAACTGCAGATGTTCAGATATTTATATATATAATGAACCCTTCAGTGCAGAAGGAAACTAGTTGTAAAAATCTTTAGAAATAGCTCCTGTATTGATTGTGTAATTTGACTGTTAACTGAACTCACCAGTTTTCATGTGAGAAGATGTAATAATAATAAATATTCCACAGCCATTGGGAAATATCCATACCATTACTCATATGTTCTTTCAAACCGCAAGTGTACCAGTTTGGAAACATAAAAATGGTATTCATACTCATCAGAGAAACTGTTGTGAATATATTAATACCTATAATCTGTATGCCTTATTGTAAACTAAATAATAAATACATTTAAGGCCAGTGGTGTATATATTCAACTGTACCACTTTAAGCATTAACGGCAAATCTGATGACAGCAGCTGCAGGGATCATGGAGTGCCACATGTGTGCTAGGCTGGCTGCTTGCTCTCCTGCCTCTCTCATGCCTCTCTGCTCTGCCCGCCCTCCCACCTACAGCCCCCCCCCCCAAACTCTCGACGCTAATTGGCGGCGGCTGTCGGCTCCACTCAGCAGCCTCCAGAGAGGGTGGCAGCTGACAGCCCAAGGCCCCTGCGTGTCATCGCCGCCAGCCCTCACCCAGAGGAATGGCCTCATGTGGTATCTGTACAAAAAAAAAGAAAAAAACCAGAAAAACCAGAAAGTCAGATAAATACAGAACACTGGACGAAGCATCTCTAGCTCAGAACCTGAAAGGAGTCTCAGTTGCATTGTTGGTTTAGTACTGGCTGTTTATAAGTTAGTTATACAACAGTAATGTTCAGTTGTAGAAAAGGTAAATAGCTGGCTGGAATGTTTGACACAGCACCAAATGCAGGATACAGTGGGGCGACAGAAGTCATGGGATAGCAATAGGCACATATACAGATGGTGTTAGTTCAATATGGTAAGCTGGTGTTGAATGGAAGGATGCTGGGCCACAAATTTATTAACATAGTTATTATATTATACAACATTCAGAAATCACTGAATGAAAAATTAAAAAAATTTGAGAACAACATTAATGTAAAGAAACTTCCTGGCAGATTGAAAATGTGTGCTGCAATGAGACTCGAGCATAGCGTTTTGCAGGCATATGTTCTACCATCTGAGCTACCCAAACACAAATCATCATTGTCCTCACACCTCTACTGCTGCTAGAAGCTCTCCAGTGAACCACGTTGAACTAGCACTCCGGGAACAATGAATATTGTGGAGCAAAAACATACTGAAAATAGCCAACAGGTCATTAACATCAGCCATCTACTATCATGTGAATGTTTGCAGGTAATTACAAGGAAGACACTGGTTCCAACGAGTGAAATAACCTTATAACAGTAATTTCAAATTATGATGGAGGAGACAGAGTAGTATTTTTATGCCAATTCTGGACTAAAGAATATTAATGGATTAAAAATTCCAGCATATAAACCAAGGTTCTAATTTTGCAGTATCCCCAAACCCAAAAATTATATATAATCATGAAATGAAATTTTCAATTAAAATTTATAAATCTTTAAAAAAAATTTCTGTATAACTTCATGTGCCTATACCAAAAAAATTAAACACTCATTTATTTAAAAAATAACAATCTAATAAATTTTCCTCTTTATAAATAAGATGTGTCATACCTTGCTTATCGATTAAATTTAAAATTTAATGTAAAGAACTCAAGGGTACTTTTAACTGTAAAAATATAAATATTGAAAATTGAAATTTCTTTCTATATAAATACAATCAAAAGAAAATGATCACTAAAGCTGAGCAATTTTCAAAACTTAGAAAATTATAGTAAATGAAAATAAGGTTTGAGTTAAAATGCTCAGAAATTTATTGTGAAGAAAATGGTTGCTCCAATGTAGCTGTACAAGATCTAATGGAATTTATTGATTTCTTCAGTTAGACAGAAATGGGGAAAGAAGTAAAAGAGAGAGAACTCAGATATAAAATACAAAATAACTTGAATCAGTTTCTAAATCAGAAAATTTTAACAATTGTTTGAAACTCCATAAAGAAAAATTAATCATCTTATTGAAAATGCTATTGCTAATATTAATAGCAATGATAATTATAGTGAATTGAATAAAAAACCTTAGAACTTCATAAAATCTATAAAATGAAAGAAAATAAAAAATTCTAACTTTAGATAAAGAGTATTAATCGCTCTTATCGAAAGATCTGAAGGAAAAATTATCATTGAGACATCTTTGTAAAATCTGTAAATTGTAAAATTTAAATAATTTTTGTATATTTAATAAACAATGATTAATCGATCTTATCAAGGCATCTGAGGGAAATATTAATAAATCAATCATGTGAGTTACTTTAAAAAGATTCCAGTAGATAAATATCAAGAAGTTAAGCAAAAAAATTATCAGAAAAATGTACCAGGTTACAATGTTCTAAATGTTAACGACTTTTTCAGATCACCTAAACGAATTTCGAGAACAGTTTCTGCTTGTAAATCGACAACATTCACATACAGAATTAATTATAATGATAGTATTGTTAAACAACAACAATCTTTTAATCAAATTGAAGAGGAAATAGTGACTAAATTAAAGAATATTTTAATATAAAGAATAATTGCATAAGAAAACATTTGGTTGGTCTTTATTTTATATAGACAGTTTAGATTTAAGTGCCAAGAGAAACAATACAATTCCTTATAACGATTCAACAAAATTAAAGCTATCATTAATGTAAAAGATACAGATCAAAAATGTTGTTTTATTCAATAAAATCAGCATTATACCCAATAAATGATCGTGTACAAAGAGTTAATAATTATAAATGTAGTGGATTAGAATCAGATGAAATTTTTTAAAAAGATAAATTTAATTTTCCTGTTTGGTTAACTGATATTCTAAAATTTGAAAATAAATCAAATATTTCAGTATGAGTTTATGCGTATGAAAGCAAAAATGAAGTAGGATAAGTTATTGTACATCCTCTTTACCATATACTGAAAAACATGATAATCTTATTTTGGTTAAATGTGAAAATAATTAATATTGGTATTGGGGAAAACACTAACTAGATCAATTAGTTCACAAGCAGGTCAAAACTGTCATCAAATTTATCTTTGTGATCGATGTTTAATATATATTTATTTACAAGAAAAATTGGATAGTCATGAAATATGTATGCCTGTAAAAGGTCAAAAAATGAATTTTAAAATTATAGTCATTCATTAAGGGTATTTTTTGTAATTTATGCACATTTCAAATGTTTATAAAAACATTAACATTTATCAACCAACTGCTGAAAAATCTTTCATTAATAAATACCAAAACAATTTACCAATTTCATTCAGTTGGTTGGTTGGTTGATTGGTTGGTTGGTTGGTTTGGGGAAGGAGACCAGACAGCAAGGTCATCCTTCTCATCGGATTAGGGAAGGACGAGGAAGGAAGATGGCCGGCCCTTTGAAAGGAACCATCCCGGCATTTGCCTGGAGCGATTTAGGGAAATCACGGAAAACCTAAATCAGGATGGCCGAACGTGGGATTGAACCGTCCTCCTCCCAAATGCGAGTCCAGTGTGCATTCAGTTATTATGTTAAATATTATAATGGTGATTATTAAAATCATGTTGCATATATTGGTGAAGATGCAGCAAAAAATAACGTTGAAATGTAAAAAGTCGAATTTAGAGAAATTGATAAAATGTGTGGATGAAACATTCCAATGATAATTAACATCAGAATCTTTAGATATGTTTAAATTTATATCTTCTTCTAATCTAAAAAAGAACAATTTAGGGGAACAGCAAAACATTTTGGAGGTAGGCACTTGCATTTTAATAATTAAATAAGGAGTTCATCCTTATGAATATATAGATTCTGAAGAAAAATTGCATGTTACTGATAAACCTAAAAATGAATGTTTCCAATTTATACATAATAGAGATAATATTTCCTATGAAGATTATAACTGAGCATAAACAGTTTGGAAAAAAATTCAGTGTTAACAATTTAGTGAGTATTCAAGGTTATTTAATAAAAGTGATGTTTTGCCTTTAGGAGATATTTTTGGAAAATTTGAGATACATGCATTAAATCATACAAATTCTGGCCTCCTTGGTATTTTACTGCACCAGGGTTATCGTGGCATTCTGTGCTAAAAAAATAACAAAAACTGAATTAGATTTTTTGGAAATGAATATGTTATGACTTTTTGTAAAAGAAAGTAGGAATTTCTAAAAAAAATATATACTGTTCTAAACCAAATAAGAAGTATATGACAAATTTAAAATCAGCAAATATATCAAATTACTTTACATATTTAGACACAAATAATTTATATGGCTGGACAGCTGCACAGAGTAGCCATGCAGTCTGAGGTACACTCCTGGAAATGGAAAAAACAACACATTGACACCGGTGTGTCAGACCCACCATACTTGCTCCGGACACTGCGAGAGGGCTGTACAAGCAATGATCACACACACGGCACAGCGGAAACATCAGGAACCGCGGTGTTGGCCGTTGAATGGCGCTAGCTACGCAGCATTTGTGCACCGCCGCCGTCAGTGTCAGCCAGTTTGCCGTGGCATAGGAGCTCCATCGCAGTCTTTAACACTGGTAGCATGCCGCGACACGTGGACGTGAACCGTATGTGCAGTTGACGGACTTTGAGCGAGGGCGTATAGTGGGCATGAGGGAGGCCGGGTGGACGTACCGCCGAATTGCTCAACACGTAGGGCGTGAGGTCTCCACAGTACATCGATGTTGTCGCCAGTGGTCGGCGGAAGGTGCACGTGCCCGTCGACCTGGGACCGGACCGCAGCGACGCACGGATGCATGCCAAGACCGTAGGATCCTACCCAGTGCCGTAGGGGACCGCACCGCCACTTCCCAGCAAATTAGGGACAGTGTTGCTCCTGGGGTATCGGTGAGGACCATTCGCAACCGTCTCCATGAAGCTGGGCTACGGTCCCACACACCGTTAGGCCGTCTTCCTCTCACGCCCCAACATCGTGCAGCCCGCCTCCAGTGGTGTCGCGACAGGCGTGAATGGAGGGACGAATGGAGACGTGTCGTCCTCAGCGATGAGAGTCGCTTCTGCCTTGGTGCCAATGATGGTCGTATGGGTGTTTGGCGCCGTGCAGGTGAGCGCCACAATCGGGACTGCATACGACCAAGGCACACAGGGCCAACACCCGGCATCATGGTGTGGGGAGCGATCTCCTACACTGGCCGTACATCTCTGGTGATCATCGAGGGGACACTGAATAGTGCACGGTACATCCAAACCGTAATCGAACCCATCGTTCTACCATTCCTAGACCGGCAAGGGAACTTGCTGTTCCAACAGGACAATGCACCTCCGCATGTATCCCGTGCCACCCAACGTGCTCTAGAAGGTGTAAGTCAACTACCCTGGCCAGCAAGATCTCCGGATGTGTCCCCCATTGAGCATGTTTGGGACTGGATGAAGTGTCGTCTCACGCGGTCTGCACGTCCAGCACGAACGCTGTTCCAACTGAGGCGCCAGGTGGAAATGGCATGGCAAGCCGTTCCACAGGACTACATCCAGCATCTCTACGATCGTCTCCATGGGAGAATAGCAGCCTGCATTGCTGCGAAAGGTGGATATACACTGTACTAGTGCCGACATTGTGCATGCTGTGTTGCCTGTGCCTATGTGCCTGTGGTTCTGTCAGTGTGATCATGTGATGTATCTGACCCCAGGAATGTGTCAATAAAGTTTCCCCTTCCTGGGACAATGAATTCACGGTGTTCTTATTTCAATTTCCAGGAGTGTATTTTGTCTTCGTCCAAATAGCTCCCCCCATCAGAGGTTTATGTCGTCCCTTGGGTATCGGTGAGTGTGTTGTCCTTAGTGTAAGTTACATTACATTAGATTAAGTAGTGTGTAAGCTTAGGGACTCATGACCTCAGCATTTTGGTCCCACAAGACCTTACCACTATGGTTGGACAAAATATTTTAATGATGAAAAATACATAAAATGTCCTATAACAATAAATATGGTTACATTTTAAATCTCGATTTAAAAGATTACATGACTTTCAAAGAGATTTACCATTAGTGACAAGAGGAGGAAATAACTTATTAACAAAATAAACAAAAATATGTTTTACACTATAAATGTCATATACAATGTCTATATCCCAGAATAAAATCAAAGAAATTTAATTAAATATTATCACTGAACTATCTGATTAGCTGAAGAAATACAAAAATATGTTTTACACTATAAATGTCATATGCAATGTCTATATCCCAGAATAAAATCAAAGAAATTTAATTAAATATTATCACTGAACTATCTGATTAGCTGAAGAAATACACTGATTTTAATACAGATATACATTAGAAAAAAGGCAACTAACAATTTTAATAAGATTTCTTCATGTTAATACATAATTCAGTATTTGGGAAAACTATGGAAAATATTAGAAGTAGACAAAATATTAAAATAGTAATAGACTCAAGAAAATATAGGAATTTCATATCAAAACAGTATTGTAAAGATACTACTTTTTCAGAAAATCTAGAAGCTGTTCATATGAAGAAAATAAAAATAATGATTAATAATCCAGTCTCTGTTGGATAGATACAGAGGGTTCCAAAAAATTTATCCACCGTTTAAAAGTCTATAACTTGCAAACTAATTGATGGAGTACTCTCGTTTTTGATGAAGAGTAGCTTGAAGTCCAACTTAAAGGTATCACTGTAGGTGTTCGAAATGGTCACCATTAACATCCACACACAAACGATGCCGCCGAACTGCAACACGATATACTGACTGCAACTTGTTCAGTTGGATATATGCAGATGAATGTACAACGGATTCTCGAAGTTCATCCAATTTGCATTGCTTTTGCCGATAAACGACGGCTTTTAGTGTTCCCCACAGGTAAACGTCCAGAGGAGTTAAGTCTGGGGAATGTGGTGGATACTCCACAGCACCTCTATATGGCCTATCCATCTTCCTGGTAGATTTTCGTCAAGATACGCCCTAGCATGATTTTGGTGGTGGGCTGGGGCACTATCTTGTTGAAAGTAAAATCTTCTGTCTCCATATAGTGTTGGATGGCAGGTAAAATGTATGTCTGAGACATATGTAGGTACACATCATTGGTGCTGTGCTGTCAAAGAAGAATGGTCCAATCAAGCTCTGGTAAGACAACCCACACCACACATTTACTCCTGGCAAATTCACAGCTTTCTCTACACGGATGTTCGGATTTTTGGCGGCCCAGTAGATGCAATTGAGACGATTTATTGAGTTTTAACTGTGCCTTATAAGACCACACAATCATCTCTGCAAACTCTTCATCATTGCACACTATGTCAGTAAACCACTCACAGTGCTCCATTATACGATCTGGGTCATCATGATTCATTGTGAGTAGCAATTATGCGATGAAGCACTTCCACTTTGCTGTCTTCAAAATTCGCCGAACACTTGAGCGACTCTCTCCAGTTTCATGGGCACACTGTCTCACTGACTTCTGTGGTGAGTAAGTGAATTGTTGTAACACACAACGAGAGTTAGCTGGACTTGTTGCTGTTACAAAACAAAACACCACAATACAATGCTTGTGTGGTGATTGTCGGAACTACAAACAATTTCACTAACAAAGATGAGATAACTCTGTCAATTAGTTTGCCAGTTATGGACTTTTGATTAGTGGATACATTTTTTGGACCCCTCTGTATTTCTAAAATGAAAGTGTACGTTTTCCATTATAATTCCTTGAAACCGAAATGAGGTCAAAATATCGATTTATGTTATGTGGATACCGATTGTTTTATTTACAGTATAAGAACTAAAGACATGTAAATGATATGAAATTAATGATCGATTACATTGATTCAAGCACATCAGTTTAAGATCGAAAATGTATGCTTACAAAGTTGGTTATAAAGAAAAGAACAAATCCAAAGTAGATAAGACATCTGTTGTAAAAAATCAAATGTCCTTGGATGAATGTAACAAGTGGTTAACTGACAAAATAAAACAAAATGGAAAACTGAATTTGGATAGATCATTTAAAGATGAACTATATACAGTTCAATGTGATAAAATAATTTTGAGTGCCAGTGATAGTAGACACATTATCCTACAAGATGGAATTAATACAATACTGTATGGACATTATAACCTAAATAAAATAAATCTTGATTAAAATGATTTCTTTCTTATCAAACAGTTGTACAGGAGATTAAATAAAATTTTAAAAAAGTCAGTAATCAATATTATTTCATGAGAAAAATTTTTATGCTTCTGCAAATATGTTTCACAAAGTGTCACAAAACATTCAACTTTTTGATTATCTCTTTCTTTTTGTTTTTGATGAAATAGAGCTATTTTCTCATTCTTTGATTGATCACAGTTATGAATATTAGAGTATCTAGAAGAATTTTCAATTACCTTTCCACATTTTTCACAAATAAATGTTTTATTATGCCAAAGAAGAACAAATTTTTTGTACATTCATATTTATTTTGCCTGCATTCATTTTCTTCCTTTTTCTTATACAATCAATACAACCCAATTTTGCAGCCATATTTTGTTTTTTTTATTTTTATCTCTTTGTGAATTACTTATTATTAATTGCACAATGGACAAAAATTTTATTTTTGCTTTCCATTTATAAGGAAAGAAGATATTGGATGAGAGAAATAAAAATGTTTTAAATTTTGATATATTAATGGAGTCTAATGTAAATCTAAGAAACAACAAGCTTATATAGAATGATAAAAATGTTTCAACATCATAATCAATTGTTTAAAGCAAAAAAGTGGCTAAACTTTAGAATATTAAAAAAATGGACAAAGCCTTCAAACATTTTCATGCTGAAGATACTACTACATTATAAATTTGGAAGTATTCAATGGGAATAGAAAACCAGTTAATTTTATCACTGAAGGTCTTAATTCTTTAGTTTTTATGCCTAAAAAGAAGAAGCAAAAAATAATAAAAATTGGGTTACTCATGTATTACCATCTATCAGAAAACATCCACAATATAAAATAAAGATTAAGGTAAAACTACTCTATAAAGGATTAGTAAGTCTCTTAAAAGAACTGAATAAAATTAAGGATAATTACATAAAAAATCATATGCACAATTTGATGAAGCTATAAAAATTTTGCCAAAAAATGAACGAATACATAATTTGTTAATACGTATTGTTCCTCAAATAGGTGTTAGTAAGTAAAGATCAACTGTTGTTATTTTAAGATTACAAGATTTTCATTAAAAATATTATCTTATTCGAGCACAAAATCGAATAGATACTATCAGAAATAAACATCTAAATTGTGATGAATTTTTAAGGCTTAAGTATGTACCAAATTCGGTAAATTTATAATACTAAAAGAAATTTTAAAAATTGTCACCAAAATTTTTTCAATACTTTGGATAATTATTCACAAGAACAGATGTATGATATAATGAATCTTCACCAGTTTTAAGCCCAGCTATTAACTAACTTACAAAAATTAAAGTTTTAATGAAAAATAGAACAGCTCATTTCTGTTACCTTACGAAAACTCAACTTATATAATTACTATGAAGGTCGCAATCGAAAATCGACCACTGAATTTGAGTATTTATAATCTATTTTTAAAGTATTCATAAATAATTTTCTCATTTGTAGTGTCTGGATCATTTAAGTAAACAACTTATGTTAAATAACATATAGAATTAAAGTGTAACCATCATTCAGACAATAATCTATTAATGAATAGGTCCAATATTTAAAAAATTACCTTTATTAATGCAACTGTTGTGTGAATTATCAAAATGTGACTATTTCAGATACACTTTATTGCCTTCTTAATTAAAACTTTTTCGACAAAATGAATATCTGGAAAGTTAAATTGCAGTATCACAAATATGTTATTTAATGTGATACATAAGCAGTTTCCAATAAGATTTTTTTCATTTTCTTGGATTACATCTTTCGGCTCAGTTTTTATTGTTGAATGCTTTGTGTTTTTATATTCAGCACCTAATTTCAAAACAGTCAGTCCATTTATAATTTTCTTGAAGAGCAAATTTCTTCATTATATCTTCTTTTAATGTTCTATTAAATCGTTCAACAACAGATGCTTTTAATTCACTAAAAGTTGAATAATGATTAATGGAAAGGTTTATCATTAATTCTTGAAATTATTTATTATAAAATACTTTGCAGTTGTCTGATTGCAAATTTTTTGATGATGTAGCGATGAATATTTTTTTTCAAAAGCATCTATTACCTTCTTACCTGTTATATTTACCTGGAATAGTTCAAGCAATTATTTAAACAACATCTATGACATTGAATAAGTATTTAAATCCTTTATTTATCAAATTCAGTTAGTTTAATATAAAAATTTTTCAAAGGTAATTCGTAATTTATATTTTTGCCAGTAACAACAAATTGTACATTTTTGTTCACTGCCAGGCAACAATGAGCATTCAATATTTGATTGTCACTGATTCTTCTGCATTTAAAAGCTTTAAGTTGTTTAAATGAATCTTCTGATATTTAACAATCTGATAACATTTGTTAAATTTTGTATTGTCTTGACTTATTTCTTGATTAGTAATATGATTATTGAGCTGTTAAGAATACTTGCGGTTTGTAACAAGATTTCATAATATTGTTTGTTCACTATATCTTTTACATGTATTGGCTCATTTATATTTACAATTCTTCTACCTTTACAACTAATATAGCCTCTATCTACTTTAAAAATGCCATTTAATTCTGTACAATATTGTTTAATTATGTTAACTATTTTTGAGTCAACTAATTCAATATGTCATAATTTTGATTGACTATCTTCAAGTATAAAATATTTTATTTTCTCTAAATCGTTATTGTGTTCAGGATATATCTTATTTGCAAGAACATCCATTTATTAGATTCCAAAATATAATTAAACTCATAATTCATTCATAACAGTTTTAAAACAAATAGACACAGATGTCCACAAATTACTCCATTGCATTTTTGTATTCTCTCTATATTGTAGTTTAGTTAATGTGATGCTTTGGTATATTTCCTCCATATTAATCAAAAAGAGAATTTAAAATTTTTGATTTATTCCTTAATTCAGGAGGTTACTTGCCTCTAATGTATACTACAAGGTGTGTTACCTAAGACCCCTGTCTTTAAACTAAGATTTAAGCTGTAAATCATTTGCAAGTTTATGATTGCAACTATGTAAGTGTTGCTTAAATATTCCTTCTTGAATCTATTCCACTAAATAAAGCCAAAAGTAACTCTTCAGGCTTTCTCGGCGATCTAATGGCATCTTGGGTTGTCGGGTGTTCTGCCGGATATTAGTCTCAGGTCACACCTAATGAAGGTTACGAGCTACGTGACCGAAATATCGTGCAAGTACGACTCTGATATCCGGCAGAACACCTGACAACCCAAAATATCAAAGCTAAAAGTATTTTATTTTTGTATCAAGCAAAAGTCACATACTCTTGTAACCTCTTTCAATAATACACCATATGGACTGTTAGAGAAATTAATTTTTCGTTCCAAAAAGTTACAGTATCTCTGTAGATTGCAAATTTTCTCATAAAACTAATTTCCAGGGTTTAAATGTGCACATAACAACAGCTTGATAGTAAAAAAAAGAAATATTGCAAAATTAATAACCAGTACTGAAATCTACATTTTTATTACCACATTTAATTTTAATTAGCACTAAGAATTTGATTGGAGATACGAAGGTTCTCAGCACCATTGCCTTGAAGGTCTTTCTCTGAATGGGCCCATTGCTTACGAACAGAATTCTGTTCCTGGCTATTGAAAATTTGGGTTCTTCTTCATCCACTTCTTGTTCTATATCATTGACATCCTTCTCATCCACTGACTAAAAATTTCATCAAACTTAGTGTGTGTAAAACACTCATAACAAATTTTGCACTATAGTGACGAAAGTAGATGCATAATTCATGAGCACATTCTGGAACACCCCATCACATGTCAACCATAAGTGCCAACAACAATCAAACAAGTCGATAAAGCGGCTGACAATAATAAAAAGTAGGGTAGGTGTTGTATAAAAACGTTCCGCCATAATTGATCAATGAGAGGAACTAGGAAAATTCTGGCATGGTCTGAGTGGCCACACCTTGTGAGTTAAAGGTTATAATAATAAATGCAATGAATAACATGTCCAGAAGTATCTAAATTTACTATTTCACATTGTAAATTTTTTTGCTCATTAGGTAATTGATCAATCATAAAAACGCCAAAAAAACATTTAATTTTTAAGTGTTTAACTAATTCTTCTATGTCAAAATAAGATAAAGGATTATCAATTTTGTATTAATTGTTTGAATTTTTCTTCCACACTCACTTCCTTTTCCATTTCTAAATTATCTATTTTTGTTGTACCAACTCTTTATCGCCCTTTTTTCTTGTTTATGACTGTGTTTTCAATTGCTGCAAAACCACCAGCCAGCGAATCAAGAGCATTTAAATACAGTAATGCAACCAACAGTAATGGTAAGAATCTACCTTCGTGTTGTGTTAGTCCTTCACCTTCTGTCTTTTTCAAGCGATGCTAAATTATTTGTACCACAATGTGAATAGCTAATGTAATATGTAAATTTTTACTTTTTCCTCCACCTTCGTTTTCTGTGCATCAGTTAAAAATGGTGCAATACCATTTAATTGTTTGTTACTGAGCTTACGTTTAAGTGATTTTGGTTTCAATTTGCCACTAGATAACACAGTATATCAATTGTAAAGTATTTAATGTATATACATTAAATATTAATAAATAAGATTTTACAGTCCCCACTTTTCAATACCAGTTCCTTACTTTCATTTTGTTGTTATTTGTGTTGCATCTGACAATGGCACAATACCAAAAATGCTATAACGCCACTGTCTTTTAACTACCACAATTTTGTTTTGTTACGTATATGTAACATCTTTGAACTTTAACAAACAATAAATTTTAATTAATTATCTCCACAAAAAGTAGTTTTACAAAACAAATTTAAATTATTATTAGTTCATAGTGGATATATATGTTTTATCAAAACATTACAAATGTGCTAGACGTCAACGTTTGGCAGTAGCCTTGTGACGTATATTAATAACGTGGACTCTACCAATCCGTTATTGTGTCCTGTTACCTGGCATGTAAATTGTGCTGGCAGTTGGATGTGCTACTCTTGTAACTGATTCAATCTGGTACGTTCTGATGTATTTGACGTTTGATGATGGTATGCCATGTTAACATTATGTTATTAGCAGAGTATTTGTTAGTCGTCATTTTGCTGTTGTCTACAGATCTGAGAACAGGTCACATTGAACAGTAAGCGGTTGTTTTAAAGACTTAATGCTGTTAAGGCAGATACCTAATTTAAGCAGAGAGTGTGCATTTTCTCGAAATACATTACGTCAATTTTTGCAAAGCATAATATATGCTACCACCCATTGCTCACAGCTCCAGCTCAGTTTTTCAGTAGCTTGTCTTACTGAACCATAGCTAACGTGGTATCTTTACGGAACACGAAAGCCAGTGCAGGTAGCAGAAATGAAAAACTGTTTACAATACTTGGCAAGCTCTCCCCCTCCGTTCGTGCATTTCGAAAATACCTTCAACTTGTATTAAAATGTACAGAAATACTGAAATGTAGCTTGCAAATCTTATTATACTAGTACACTGTTACTGAGTCAGTGACACATAGCATTTTACACTGTCATCATTATTATTCATCTCTCCAGATGTAAAATACTTACATTTTCTTCAGAAAAATGTAGACTATTGACTGCAAAGCATTAATGAATTTCATTTACTGGTTCTGAGAGTGTGCTGAGTGTTGTGGAGTTGGATTCCCGTTTCATGATGTCCTGCTAGCGGCCTCTCCTTTCGTTTTTCATGTCATTTATTTTCATTTCTTCAGACAACAGGATATAACATATGGGACTAAGGAGACGCCCACCCTGTCCTGGGCAAACAGGACTTCCCCAACAGAGATATAAAGGAGAGATGGGAAAACAGCCGCTTGGCACCTCAGCTGCCAGAATCGCTCTGATCGTTGGAGTGACAAGCCAAGAAAGATGCCCTCGAAGCCCAACCAGACTCTACTGCATTTGAAGAAACTTTTAGTATCCAATATTTACTCCTGATGATCAGTTTGAACAGTGAAGTCTATCTCATCTTCAAAAAAACTTACTATTATACGTCCTGCTTTATTATGACTTCATCACACTCGCCATGTCGACATTATAGTAGATAATATGTACCACATACTGCACAGGATTGTTAAAAATAAAAACAGGTTTGTCACAAATAAAGACAATACAGTTGAAAAGCACATTGGGTAACTAGGGACATCCACAGACACATAAGATTTCGCTGGTACTCTTTAGATGTTGAACGTCGTAATAGCGCAGATTGGTATATCTGGGCAGGGGCCGACATGACATAACCACCAAAAACCTTGAGAACGCATGGAAGTGATCGTGCTAGTGTGGGGCTTCACAGCTAGACTTCAGAGTACAGACTTACATGCTAGCCTTCTTTCGTTACAGCTTTAACTTTGGTTTTGTGCGTAATTACAGTCTGCAGGACACATTGCCACCAAAGCCAGTCGTCCAGACTTGTTCGGGACCACAAGAAAGTCGCTTTCATGAAATGTGGGGTGCTTTAAATGCGGAGCTCCGTCTCCAGATCTGACTGAAAACCCAAAGATAGTAAAATCCTATGTAAAGTATACCAGTGGCAAGTAACAATTAAACCTTCACTACATGTCAGCAATGGTAACTGCAGATCACAGCGTCGAAGTTACGGGGAACGGTTTTCCCAAATTCTTTCACCAAAGAATATGCAGTAAATATCGCACAATTCTAATCATAACACCTGTCAACACGCTTACAATAGAAGTAAGCACATTTGGTGAAATGAATTAACTTAAGTCACCTACTGAAGACAAGTATTTTCGTCCAAACTGTATACTGTTTAGTTCCCTCTGATAGTATGCTGCCGAAATAGCTCCATATTAGCAATTAAATGCAACCGGCTGGTCCATGAAATATCAGTACCTAAAGACTAGAAAGTTGTTCAGGTCACACCAGTACGAAACTAAGGAAATAGAAGAAATCCTCTGAATTATAGACCCAAATCGCTGACATCGATTTGTAGCAGGTTTTGTCACTTACACTGTGTTCCTACAATATGAAGTCACTCGATGAAAAATATTTACTGACCTATAAACAGCACAGATTAAAAAATATAGTCCTTGTGAAAAATATCAGACTCTACTCGTGTGGCTTAACAACTGCTACTAGCAACGGATCTCAAGTTGTTTCTGTGTTTCTAGAGTTCCAGATTTCTTTCCGCACCTTTCCTCACAGGCAGCTTGTAATCAAACTGTTTGCCCATGGAGTATCATCGAGAGCGATTGGAATCATGATTCCTTCTAAATTAGGTCACAATTCTTAGTAACTGGCGTAAACACATCTTGTAAAACTGGTCTATCTTTTTTTTTTTTTTCCAACGAAGTGTTATCGGCCTTCTGCTATACTGTATTCCGTCCGATCTGAACAGCCCTCTTAGATTATTTGCAAATGATGATGTCGTTTAAAAGTGGCAGCCGACATTGAAAAACAAAAATTTTTGGTTCGTTTGTGTGGCCATAGTGTCTGTAGTTGCTTTATAATTCATGAGGGTATTTTAGATCCGTCGTTGCAACTACAAAAATGTGTGATTTTTTCACTAGAAGCGTTTCGCTTTATTGAGGTAAAGCATCATCAGTGGTCTGTAATTAAGTTTATTTACATTTTGATTTGCTTTTTCGATCGAAAAACAGTTCGTTAAGGAAAGGTTGGTTTGTACTTACAGTGATTTTTCGGCTGATTTCTCGCCTACATCGGGAAATGCCGTCTGCATGTTAAACAGCCTCTTCTGGGTCTGGGAGATATGCCACCCTTGACAGATCAACGAAAAGGCTCGGTGTGCCAGCAAGCCTGGATGTGGTTTTTAGACAGATACTCATATTCCACTAGGTGACTATCAGGTTGGTCCCAACTCAGTTAAGCTATTCGCAAACAGTTAGAAAAATTTCCATCACTTTCACGTGAACAACACCAAATGTAGATAGTTGGGGTGCACATATTCCGTCTCCAAAAGCGGGGGTGGTGATGGCGATAGCAGGGAATCCGGCCAGTCCTTAAATTAATCATTCCAAACCCCTTAATATCCGTGCTGAGCCTGTGATGATGCGGGACAAAGGCACGAGAGAAAGAAGAAGTTGAGAGTCTTAGCCTACTCACTAGATAGTTTCATAAGTCTCACTTCAAGAGAAACGGCCTCGTGACGTAAGTGCTATGTGTACACAGGGATAAAGGCGGAAATGAATTAATGCGCTGAGCGCATATCGCACTTGACGCCTACTGCAGTCGCCACACTCAGTTGCTGCTAGTGTTTAGTTGATTCCATCTTGACCTTTCATTTGTATCACCTACTCCTCCCTGCTCTGTTCCTTTGTATTAAAACGCCGCAGGCGGCTTGCTCTTCGTGTCACTTCGGGAGACACTCCAGTGTTGTAAACTAGGAGGAAAGAGTATGCGCTTCTCTCGTCCACTTGTGTTGATATTACCGAAGCTTCCCGATCGTCAACGTTATTTTTAGACTCACTCATTTGCTCTTGCTTTTCCTCTCTGTTTGCTATTGCGGCATGGCTTGTACAATATTGACGATTCTCGAGTTTCACGTTTTTGGTTCCTCTCGGGTTGTACTTTGTAATTTGTGTTTTATTTTCGCCATCGACGACTCGGTCCGTAGGACCGTTGCTTAGAAACAGATATGTCACAGCGCCACACTGAATTCATGCTTTGTAGCTATTCTTCGATTCCCGCTAATCTACCTCCGTCCTTAAGTAAAAAGCTGCAGAAGCAGTTCTGCTTATAAAATCCTTGTGAACGCCTTTTTGTCCAACTTGTTGCAAGACAGTAGGGGACTGTGAATATATAGATGTTTCTCAGTTGTTAACCCTTTATTTATTGACGGAACTTAGAAATGCCGGCAGATTCTGTGGGGAACTATGTAACCTGAAAGCGCGTTAGACCTGTAGGAACAAATTGTCCTTTTGCATACATTTGTGCTTTCTAATTCTGTGTGGAATTATGTAACTTAAAAGACAGTTAGACTTGCAAGGACTGCTGTATTGCAGATGTCTCCTTGATGTGCCAACAACGCGGCAAGGTTATTTAAACAAAAGTAAGGCTCATATGTGAACTGAGGTAATCGATAATTTCTATGTAGTGTGATAAAGTATCAATACGGTACCCTTGTAATATTCAATTATGACGAAAAATACACTCCTGGAAATTGAAATAAGAACACCGTGAATTCATTGTCCCAGGAAGGGGAAACTTTATTGACACATTCCTGGGGTCAGATACATCACATGATCACACTGACAGAACCACAGGCACATAGACACAGGCAACAGAGCATGCACAATGTCGGCACTAGTACAGTGTATATCCACCTTTCGCAGCAATGCAGGCTGCTATTCTCCCATGGAGACGATCGTAGAGATGCTGGATGTAGTCCTGTGGAACGGCTTGCCATGCCATTTCCACCTGGCGCCTCAATTGGACCAGTGTTCGTGCTGGACGTGCAGACCCCGTGAGACGACGCTTCATCCAGTCCCAAACATGCTCAATGGGGGACAGATCCGGAGATCTTGCTGGCCAGGGTAGTTGACTTATACCTTCTAGAGCCCGTTGGGTGGCACGGGATACATGCGGACGTGCATTGTCCTGTTGGAACAGCAAGTTCCCTTGCCGGTCTAGGAATGGTAGAACGATGGGTTCGATGACGGTTTGGATGTACCGTGCACTATTCAGTGTCCCCTCGACGATCACCAGAGGTGTACGGCCAGTGTAGGAGATCGCTCCCCACACCATGATGCCGGGTGTTGGCCCTGTGTGCCTCGGTCGTATGCAGTCCTGATTGTGGCGCTCACCTGCACGGCGCCAAACATGCATACGACCATCATTGGCACCAAGGCAGAAGCGACTCTCATCGCTGAAGACGACACGTCTCCATTCGTCCCTCCATTCACGCCTGTCGCGACACCACTGGAGGCGGGCTGCACGATGTTGGGGCGTGAGCGGAAGACGGCCTAACGGTGTGCGGGACCGTAGCCCAGCTTCATGGAGACGGTTGCGAATGGTCCTCGCCGATACCCCAGGAGCAACAGTGTCCCTAATTTGCTGGGAAGTGGCGGTTCGGTCCCCTACGGCACTGCGTAGGATCCTACGGTCTTGGCGTGCATCCGTGCGTCGCTGCGGTCCGGTCCCAGGTCGACGGGCACGTGCACCTTCCGCCGACCACTGGCGACAACATCGATGTACTGTGGAGACCTCACGCCCCACGTGTTGAGCAATTTGGCGGTACGTCCACCCGGCCTCCCGCATGCCCACTATACGACCTCGCTCAAAGTCCGTCAACTGCACATACGGTTCACGTCGACGCTGTCGCGGCATGCTACCAGTGTTAAAGACTGCGATGGAGCTCCGTATGCCACGGCAAACTGGCTGACACTGACGGTGGCGGTGCACAAATGCTGCGCAGCTAGCGCCATTCGACAGCCAACACCGCGGTTCCTGGTGTGTCCGCTGTGCGGTGCGTGTGATCATTGCTTGTACAGCCCTCTCGCCGTGTCCGGAGCAAGTATGGTGGGTCTGACACACCGGTGTCAATGTGTTCTTTTTTCCATTTCCAGGAGTGTATGATTGAGACTTAGCAGTCCTGTAAGGTCCAGGACAGGAACTTCGCATGTTTAGGTTCCATTGACTTTTGGTTGTTTTGTTTTGATGTTTGCAGCTTTTTCTACTTTCAGGACCTTTCGCAAATAAAAACATATCTTAGCTAAGGACAGTACGGCATTTTCATTTATGAAAAATAATACATAATGTGCGACTTACAAAACATATGTGGACATCTGCATCTACATCTACGAGCCACCTACAAAATTACTATCTATCATTCCAATCTCGATCAGCGCGCGGAAAGAACGAACACAAATATCTTTCCATGCAAACTTTGATTTTACTTGTTTTGTTATGATGATCGTTTCTCTGTGTGTAGATCAGCGTCAACAAAATATTTTCGCATTCGAATGAGAAAGCTGCTAATCGAAATGTCGTGAGAAGATCCCGTCGCAATGCGAAACACCTTTACCTTAATGATATCAACCCCTTATCCTGGATCATGTTGGTGATACTTTGCTCATATTGGCAGGGATCCCACACCGGGCAGCAGTACCCCATAAGACGACGGACAAGTGTAATGAAGGCAGTCTCTTTAGCGGAGTTGTTGCATCTTCTAAGTGTTCTACCAATAAATCCAAGCCTTTGGTTCTCCTTTCCCACGACGTTCTCTTGTGTTGCTTCCAATTTGAGTTTCCGTAATTGTAATTCTTAGGTATTTGAATTTACGGCCTTTAAATTTGAGTGATAGAAATCATGAATCCAGTAGCATAGCTGAGGCCATATTCCATAAGCACGTAATTTGATATTAAGCCACTTGTGAGGTACAGTGTCAGAGAGATTTTGCTTTGTTTCAGGCTATGGCTAAATTCTACAGAGGAATAAATTCGTACTGAAGAAGAAACTTTTTCAGATGATATTGGTACACCATCTGATATAGTGATAGCAGCGAAGATGAAATGATGTGTAGTACTCCTAGGAAAAATAACTCGGAAACTCTTCACACGTGAGCTATTACTTCACCAAACATTACAGAACCTGAACTAAGTGCTAATGTGGAGGAGGCAGATAATGAAAAGTTTCAAACTGTGTGTCTTCAGGTACGTGGTAGTACTTTACACATTATGGATGGAGAATCGTGCAGTTTATTTTTCTTCAAATTATCATGGAAATGAAAATGGAGTGTATCCAGAACCCAGGAAGATGGAATATAATTGGAGTGGGTGGCTGATAGCTGTATAAGATTATGAGGACGTGGGTGGCACGGAAAAAGCTGATACCGTGTGATCTTTTTGTGAAACAAACAAAGCCAAAAATGTATTCGTACAGAATGTTTTATGCAGTGATAGAAATGAACCTTGTGAATTCCTATATTTGAAGCTGTGACATGAAAGGGACACTGTCATTGATTTATTTCAAACATAGAACTACACTTGATGTGCTCACACTTGGAAAGTAAATTATCAAAAAACGGAAAAGGCCCAAAAAGTATCAAAATTCTCCTCTTTCAACTCTAAGGAGAGAAAAGACAGCATTTTAGGTACCAAACGACGTACGTTTTTCAGAATAGAGGATTTTGCTGGCCAACACTTGTCAGTTCAGAAGGCAGATGCGACCATTGCACAACTACATAATCGGAATCTAGGCCCCTTCCAGAGTGTTCTGAGCGTAATATTTTTGCTTGTGTTACTGCAGAAAAAACTGTTTTTATAAGTATCACCAGAAGCAAGTATCCTAGCTGTATGATTCTTCTGGAACTTATCAGTCCCTTAATGCACTTCGCTTGCATAATCCTGTCTCGAATTACAAGTCATCTGAACATATTATGCACGTTAGTGACTTTGTACCATTTTTTAAACAAAGTAATTTGCTATTAATTCAACAGTAGTTCATCAAGCGTTAAACTTTTTTACAATTGCAGCAAATAAAGGGTTAAAGCCACTGCCCAAGTTATGCACCCCGCTACAGCCCTCCGAATGTTGTCGCCTCCACACCAGAAAACTTGCGCCAGTGGTAGTCACATCTTACAGTATGACCTCCTGTTGCGCTAGGTTACTCGGGACAAAAGAGACGGCAGGATGCTTAAACTGTACTTAACCCCTGAACAGGAACGCCCAGAACAGTCTCAGACGGGGCCTGAGTGTTTCTGTCGAGACTAGAACCGTCACAGTAAGTTTTCATACTTACCACGTGGCAGCAGAGTCGTGGAATCACCAGTGAATATCTTCTCTTAGCAATGGCACCTAAAATACAGTTACTCAAGAGACAGAATTTCATTGAGCACTGTCTGCAACTGGGTTAGTCAGCTGTTGACCCACATCTATTCCCATCACAATGTGCAGGACATTTTCAGTAATTTGACGTCTTAGTGGTATGGGATGCGAACTGGGCAGCAGTTAAGAGGGACCAACTGCCGTTCCCTCAGTATTGGTACACACATCTCATGTGTTGCAATAGATGATCCTGTAGACGAGGGAACTGGAGGAAGGACTGGTCATCCTCTTGCGAAGAGCTGTTGAAGGTGGTAGCGAGGTGGCGTGGTACACTTACAGATTGAATTCCGGAATAGAGTATTTTAATAACAACTGTTAATAGCAACATTGCATATTTGGAGGAATGGATAAATCTGCTTACAAATTGCCTGTATTAGGGGCGTCCGTGAGGGGTGGACCACTTTGTTTCCTCAGAATAAAGTCTGTGGGTTTATCAACTTCTTTTGATATCCGGAAGTATGTTCGTATAGAGTGTCGTATAAACGTAAGGGCAATATACTATTAGTGCACTGCCACTTAAAGTTCAAGAGATATGATGAAATGAAAACATACTTGAGTTATTCAGATCACTCATAGTTGTGTGGGTGATATGGACCAGCGAACTGGGAGAGATGGACCATATAAAAATGTCTAAACATCAAAAACAGGGTCAACTAAAATTTAAGATTTTTATTTGGAATGTTTTATAATGAATACAAAATAATACTATTAAATATTGTAGTCCAAAACAATTTTATTAGTTTATTATAAGTCTTGGTTGAACACTGGCTTTTTTTAATGAGTTGTTGGTTTTGTTGAAGCATTATCTTGACTTACTCTCACCACAGAAATTACACCTATTTCCAAATGTTGACCATCGTGAACGGGCAACACAACAAATCAAATCATAATTTTGTTAGTATCGTAATATATTTCACCCTAGACAATACATTCAGCCTCATCTCGCTCATCAAAAATGTTTTCGTAATCTTCTACACCGTCTGCATCCGATGAATACGGTGAGCTGTTTGCAGTATGTTTCTTACTGAACTTCTCCAGTCTGTTTCTCTCTTCACTAGCATTTCACTTTGATGATCTTTATGTGGCTTTTTCCTATTTAATTTCGTTTCCAATCCATCTTTTCCGGTTTTTCTTTGCAGTTTCAATATTTTCAACAGAGTTTAGCACTTTGGATACAGTTGATGCCTTCCTCTCAAAATTCATGATTTTATCAATAGAAGAAAGAGAAGATATTACTTGCAAAAGTCTGGTCTGTGCTTGCTTATGAGTGGTCAGTTTTGAGGTAGTAATCCTGAAAGTTTTAGGTTTAGTGGGAGTGGAGTCTGAAGTCGTGTCAATGAAGGAATTTGAGATATCTCTGCTCTATGGTTGTGCTTGGAATCACCAAGTCTTTTGATGAGCTTTTAAGTGATTAGTTGGCCTGTGTAAAAGATTGTACCCTTCCATTTGTTGCTACAGACATATATTTCGACGATTAAGTCTTCAGTTGGATTATTGCACAGACGTTGAAGCCAAATTTAATTGTGCTCTGCCCCTCTCACATTTAAACAAGTGGTCCAACTCTTCCAAATAACATTTTTTTGCATGTCTCCTGATTGTCTGGGAGAGATGGGCCACCTCGACTTCTATCTGTAGGCAGCGAACTATGCGGCCAGTTCAGGTTAATTTTATGCTTTACACATCTGTCAAGCTCGCAGAAAAAAGGCACCAACTTGTGCAAACTACGCCTTAAACTAAAATTGTGTAACTGCTTGATAAAACTTCCCGGGTGACGAGAAGAGAAAACGTGATTTTTATCAAGGAGTAACACGGGAATGACAGCAACACTTCTGCATTACGTTTCTTCATAAAAGAGCTTCCTTTCAAGTAGCTGGAGTTGCTCTCCAGCGGCGTATTTGTGAAATATGCGTCTGGTCCGTCTAGCTGAGGGGTCCAACTCTCCCGAGCTTACCCTAAGCTCGTTTCCAGGCACGCTGAAAAAAAAAAAAGAAAATTCTATAAAACAACTGGCGAGGTTTTTTCTAGCTGGCAACAGCCGAAGCTGGCACGAAAGCCGTCGAATCTTTTATACTAAAATGTAGCGTGCTAGGAAGACATTCAGCACTGTGGTTGTCTGGAACAAACTACCACTTACGGTGAACTGGTGATAACCAGTAACTCCACTTGTGAAACAGCTTCAAACATCTGATTATTTTACAAACGAGTTAATATTTCAACTTCGTTGTATGTTCCTTATGCTCTGATTCGTCAGGGTAATTTGCACCCCGTTTTAAGAACATATAGTTGAATGTGCATGTTAACGTTTATTCTGCCATATCTCCTGCACTGTGTGTCGCGCAGTGATGTGGTTTTGCAGCCATATTCAGTGTATACTTGAGTACTGTCTGGTGATTGCGTTGCGAACAGAGTTAGTAGTAAAGAAATAAAAAATTAAAACGGAATGTGTGATTCAGAAGTGTTACTGCAAGAACAGCGAAAATGTAGCAAATGAAACTGTATGGTTCAAGAGACATTTTCAATTCTCAAACATATATGACTGCTTATGCAGACTGAACCGACGAACGAAAGTTTGTAGCAAGGCCGGCATTCCAGACCGGCTCTGATGCGCTAACCACTACACCACCCTGGCACAGTGACAACTGCAACTACTATAGCACGCCTAAATACTCAATTCAGATTCCCTTTCACGGAGTCGTACAAATTTTAATTCGTCGCTTCAGTCTGCATCGAAACTGTAGCGAGTGATAAACTATTTTTTATTATTTTGTGAGTGGGTGGAGGGGGGCGGAGTCAGCGAGAAACTATTTATAAATGGTTTGAAAGTACGTATAAAGTTTGTTGGAGGTTGCTGAAGTACTCTTATTCTCAAATGGTGGATGAATATATTCTGGATAATTTGCGCATTCTGATTTACGGTTCCTCAAGACATACAACCACATTCTCTAACTTTGATACTTGACTTATTGCGTTAAATCGTTAACGTAGGAGGTATACCTCTTAAGGAATAAATTACAAAACTCCGTCCGATCAGGCCTTGGAAGGCTCAAAGGCACCGACCGGCCGCCGTGTCATCCAGAGCCCACAGACGTCACCGGATGCGGATATGGAGGGGCACGTGGTCTGCACATCGCTCTCCCGGCCGTATGTCAGTTTACGAGACCGGAGCCCCTACTTCTCACTGAGGTAGTTCCTCAATTTGCCTCACAAGGGCTGAGTGCAACCCTGCTTGCCAACAGCGCTCGGCAGACCGGATGGTCATCCATACAAGTGCTAGCCCAGCCCGACAGCGCTTAACTTCGGTGACCTGACGGGGACCGGTGTTACCACAGTGGCAAGACAGATTACAAAGGAATTTTAAATTTTTAAATTCGACGGATACTTGTCTGAATTACTAAAAAACAAATTTTTCGTTGCCCCTGGAAGCCCTTGGTTAGGCAACCTGTAATTGGCAGTGTGTAACCATTTCAACCATATAACAACATAGATACTTTGATTTCGTGTGCTGCGAGTTCGCATGCCACCAACATTGAAAACTAGGGATTTTGTAATAATGGCACATCATGAGTGACATTCGTATGCCATATGTAATTCGGGTGTTTATCGGTACAGGCGAAAGACGGAGAACTTTGTGCAAAAAATGGCTCTCAGCACTATGGGACTTAACTTCTGAGATCATCAGTTCCCTAGAACATAGAACTACTTAAACATAACTAACCTAAGGACACCACACACGTTCATGCCCGATGCAGGATTCGAACCTGCGACCGCAGCGGTAGTACGGTTCCAGACTGATGCGACCAGAAAAGCTCGGCCACATCGGCTGTCAATTTTGTGCAAATTTTGAATTTCAGGTGGACAGTACATTTGGCTGTATCGTATAATATCAATTCAAGGCATTCCTTGTTATTAGTTGAAACGACTGCACTGTAAATCACCAGTCAAGCAATCAACAAGAAGGAAAAGAATTTTATTTTCATCAAACATGAGCTACATGTACGAGGGACGAAAAATGACGGACAGAATACATGAGTGAATCATTCTAATTACAGATACTTGCGCGTGAGTATAAATCAGGCCAGTTCTACAGCGGTGTAAGCACTGCCTACTAGTAACGTAATAGGTAATGTTTATCAACGGTCACTGGGATAGATAGCTCTACGACACATATCCATCTTATGTGAACTAATAGCTTCATTTTATGAATGACAGGCTTGGATTCCGTGATCCGCCCTTGTTGGTTCCCTTAATCCTCAGATTTACACTACAGGACATTAAAATTGCTACACCAAGAAGAAATGACGATGATAAACGGGTATTCATTGGACAAATATATTATACTAGAACTGACATGTGATTACATTTTCGAGCAATTTGTGTGCATAGATACTGAGAAATCAGGACCCAGAACAACCACCTCTGGCCGTAATAACGGCCTTGATACACCTGGGCATTGAGCCAAACAGATCTTGGATGGCGTGTACAGGTACAGCTGCCCATGCAGCTTCAACACGATACCACAGTTCATCAAGAGTAGTGACTGGCGTATTGTGACGAGCCAGTTTCTCGGCCACCATCGACCAGACGTTTTCAATTGGTGAGAGATCTGGAGAATGTACTGGCCAAGGGCAGCATTCGACCATTTTATGTATCCAGAAAGGCCCGCACTGGACCTGCAACATGCGGTCGTGCATTATCCTGCTGAAATATAGGATTTCGCAGGGGTCGAATGAAGTGTAGAGCCACGGGTCGTAACACATCTGAAATGTAACGCACACTTTTCAAAGTGCGGTCAATGCGAACAAGAGGTGACCGATACGTGTAACCAATGGCACCCCTAACCATCACGCCGGATGATACGCCAGTATGGCGATGACGAATACACGCTTCCAATGTGCGTTCACCGAGATGTCGCCCAACACGATGCTGTAAACAGAACCTGGATTCATCCGAAAAAACTACGTTTTTTTCCCAGGTTCGTCGTTGAGTACACCATCGCAGGCGCTCCTGTCTGTGATGCAGCGTCAAGGGTAACCGGAGCCATGGTCTCCGAGCTGAACGTCCATGCTGCTGCCAACGTCGTGGAACTGTTCGTGCAGATGGTTGTTGTCTTGCAAACGACCCAATCTGTTGACTCAGGTATCGAGATGTGGCTGTACGATCCGTTACAGCCATGCGGATAAAATGCCTGTCATATCGACTGGTAGCGATACGAGACCGTTGGAATCCAGCACGGTATTCCGTATTACCCTCCTAAACCCACGGATTCCATATTCTGCAAACAGTCATTGCATCTTGACCAACGCGAGCAGCATTGTCCCGATGAGATAAATCGCAATCGCGATAGGCTACAATCCGACCTTCATCAAACTCGGAAATGTTATGGTATGCATTTTTCCTCCTTACACGAGGCATTACAACAACGTTTCACGAGACAACGCCAGTCAACTGCCGTTTGTGAATGAGAAATCGGTTGGAAACTTTCCTCATGTCAGATCGTTGTAGGTGTCGCGGCCGGCACCAACCTTATGTGAATGCTCTGAAAAGCTAATCATTTGCATATCACAGCATCTTCTTCCTGTCGGTTAAATTTCGCGTCTGTAGCACGTCATCTTCGTGGTGCAGCAATTTTAATGGCCAGTAGTGTATATAACTGTTCTCCCCAGTTCTTAGAATAATAAGCCGTAGATTGTTTTACTCACTAATTTGTTAATTGGTAAAACACAAGGTATTTGCGGAAATGAGGATAAAATTGTGGACGACATACCGTGTTCGAATGGTGGCAGAGACAGCTAAATGTGATGTCTCGTTAACGCAGTAGGGCGATGGCAGAGTATGGAGTGCTTGGTAGAGTGGTTAAATGGTCCGAGTTTCGACAGCTACAGGGCGCTGGGCGCAAGAGCTGCTGGTCCACTCCACAGGATTTCAGCAGAGCCCAGCCGCGCGCAACAGGTGGAGCTGCGGCCTCTGCTTGCAGGGAGCCACAGTCTGCTGAAGCGACCCCCACAGCAGGTAGCGGGCAGCGGGTAGCGGTGGCCGACAGTGTGCGATATTTCACTTTCAGTAGGAACACGCTAAGCAGCCGTGGCATCTCCAGCGGGTCTCCAGACGACCATTATTCAAACTCAGTACTGGTCAACACACGCGAGGAAAGCAAACACCGAATAGGTCATCGATTTCTGAAACGATTTTAGTGCGTATTTAAAGTATAAAAATGCTCCTCCAGTAGGTTCAGAGTCTTATGACAGCGTTAACTGTTATAACCGCACACGTCGCGTTGTGGTGACTCCACTGTAGCTTGAATGGGTTTTTAAGTTTGCTTTATATACCCGACTTCTAATTTCACCACACAAGTCTCCAGGGTTGAGCAGTTATTACCCGATGACGACACGCAGTACAGTTTGTTAAAGCGGAGTTCGCCGTTATTAATTAAGTTTTTAGATTTGATTTTATTACTCGTACAGAGACTCAACGTTCCTTTGTTTAACTGCGCGTCGTCAAAATAAATATGAAATGCTAATGTCTTTGCAATACATAATGTCGACTATTGAGTTAAAGTTCATACCTATTTTGCCATTTTAGAGAAGAGAAACCTTAAGCCCTTCTGCTTCTATAATCCCAGTATCAAATGTTCACTAATTTCAATTTCCTTCCTATCTCAGTTCAGTATTTAACACATATTATATATCAATGTCATTTCAGAGATATTACGTCGGTTCCACACTAACAGAATAACACGTATTTGTCATTTAACATCACTTTTATTAATAATCTTTTTTCTCATGACGTAAATGTTAATGAATGATCACTATCTAGGAGGAAGGAGGGATTGATCCTAATCATGAGATAATAGCTTTTAATGAGGCTGCAATCGTTAATTAAAGAAAAAGTCACGTTCAAGGATGATATGCGTACAACTTTCGTTACGTCCGTTTTCACGTATCTGTCAAAACTAATCCTGCCGCCCACAATTCAAATTAACACTGACGCTAACCCCTTTTGTCGGAGAATCGAATGGTAACTATTATGTGAAAGTTTATTCTAGTCGCCGAATTAATTCTTTTCAGATATGCGCACAACCGAACAGCAGAACGGAACACAAACGACTTGTTTTAACTACCGAACAACGCAATGACGTTAGATTACGACAATCTCCGGCCAATAAACATCTCTTTGAATTTATCTTCTCTACTCTGCTTAATTAAATTATTCCTAATTACAATTTATTCAGCTATTAAACGAAAACATCTAACAAAATATCAAATAAATTTATCCCAACGTAAAAGATCCGTTATACCGTGGAGCAGAGATGTTGGCGCCACGGGCTAAGGAAGCAAACTACAAGTCCGCTTGCGCAGCATTTGCGTCTCAGAGTTTTCTTCTTAATTTTCCGGAAAACAATTTTATCGCTAAAACCAGTCGTGTACTTCTACGTCTATATAAACGGTGCGTGGCGGGGGATACTCTGTGCCACTGTTAATCACTTCATTCCCTGTACCACTTTCCCTGTGAGTGAAAAAATATTGTCTATATGCTTCCGTATGAGTCCTAAATTCTCTTATCTTCGTGGCGGTTACGCGAAATGCACAATGGAGGCAGTGGAGTCATTCTGCAGTCAGCTTCAAATGCCGGTTCCCTAAATTTTCTCAGTAGAGGTATTCGAAAAGAACTTCGCCTTCCCACCAGAAACATGCCTGTAATACGGGGTGTTGAAAAAGTTTCTCCCCAGAGCAGTATGATTGTTCGCCGCACGTGCCGTATGCCGCAGTGAATATCCCAAAATGAAACTCAGTGAAATCCAAGTTATTTTGTATTGAATATTCATTTTTACTTACAAATTTACACTTTAAATGTTGAAAGTGTGCCCCCTGTTGTTGAATACAGAATTCAATTCGTCTAAACATGTTTCGAAACACAAGTTGTAACATTTCTTCTGTAACAGAAGCAGTGAAAGTGGATATTTTCAATTCATCGACGGATTTTGAACGGTTTTTATAGACATTTGCTTTCGCTGCACCCCAGAAGAAAAAAGTCAGGGGGTGTTAGATCAGGCGATCGTAGAGGCCAAAGTCTCTGTGAAATTATGCGATCACTAAAAATATCAGCAAGCAGTGACACTGTAACGCGAGCTGTATGCGCGGTTGCACCATCTTGTTGAAAACAATCGTTCAGTATTTCACTTAAAACAAGTTCTATGAATGGGTACAGAATACCACAGCAGTATCGTTGTGCTTTTATTATTTTATTGAAAAATATGGGACCCACAATTCGACGTCTAGAAACTGGTATCCAAACTCCTATTTTCACGTAATGAAGTGTTTCCTTATGAATTCACAATGGATTTGCAGTACTCCACATAAGAGAATTTTGCGAGTTCATGTACGAATATCCCTTCCATTTCGCTGAACGAAATTTCTGAACCATTGACAAGAATACAGTCTCTTGACATGATCAGTATTTTTCAGTGCTTGCACGACTGTCACTTTGCTGTCACAGCTGTGTGGGCCGTTCGGTCACTAACATCGATTTTCTGGGCGAGATGTCTTACTGGATTGTTCAGATTTATGGACATTTTATCGGAAATATCGAGTAGTTCATCTTCTGACAAAACGGTAGGACGGCCACTTCTCGGTGCATCTGTCACTGAACACGTACTTCGAAATTTGTTAATCGAATCTCTCACAGTATCGCGATGTGAGAATGTTGTCTTCGGGAAAACTGAATTAAATGTTTGACTAACTGAAACTGTGTTTTTACAGCCAGCTTTGAACACTTGTTCGACTAAGAACACACGTTCTTCAATGGTTAGCATTTTAACAGTGACAAAAACGAAACAAACGAACGAAGAAACTGAACTTAAACGTTCACGTCAACACGTAACGACACACACCAACGAACTACTGACGCTGGCTGAGATAAACGAAACAGTCCACTTGAAGGGAAGTAACCCAGGTAGGCGAACAATCATACTGCATGCGCGGCTAACAATCATAGCGGCACTGCGGGGAGGATTGTTCAACACCCCGTACTTGCATGTCGTTTGAATGTACCGGCAACAAACATAACAGCCTGCCTCTGAATTGTTCTGATGTCTTCTTTTTATCTGACCTTGTACGGTTCCCAAACATTCAGGCAGTGGTCAAGAGCAGGTAGCACTAGCCTGCTATATGCGGTCTCATTTACATAGGAAGCACATTTTCCTCAAATTCTACCAATAAACCGAAGTTGACCATTCGTCTTCCCCACTACAATCCTTGCATTCCCGTTCCATTTCATATCTCTTCGCAATCTTACGCCTAGAAATTTAATCGACATCCCTGTCAAGCAGCATATTAATAATGCTATATTCAAATATTACGGATTTGTTTTTCCTACTCATTTCAACTAACTTACAGTTTTTTCACAATTAGAGCTAGCTGTCATTCATCAAACAAAACAGAAATGGTGTGTAGATCATCCTGCATCCTTCCACAATCAATCAACGACAACAACATCTTTCCGTGCATCACAACATCATCAGCAAACAGCCGCTGGTTGTTGCTCACCTTGTCCGTCAGATCATTTATGCATAAAGAAAATTACAGCGGTCCTGTCACACAAGTATCGTTTCATCAGGTGTGCAAATTCTAGCAATCTAACGACACGTTTACACAGAACAGTTTTACAGAAGGCCATAATCAAATAGGTTAAAAACAATAGTTTCCTTGCCACTGTTCACTATTGCTACATCTCTGTCAACCGACAGCGTGGTTGGTACCATCCTATATACAATATGAAACTTCTACGGCGGATGATAAGAGGAACCAGCGAGCGGTCACGTGGGTCTGACTACCAAGGCGTTTACATTTCGTAGATAGAGTATACATCCAGCATGTTTGAGACAAACTCAACTGCCATGTTCTATGGGTTAAAAGCAATTTTACCTACGTACCTACCGGCCGGCGTGGTCCAGCGGTTCTAGGCGCTACAGTCTGGAACCGCGCGATCGCTACGGTCGCAGTTTCGAATCCTGCCTCGGGCATGACTGTGTGTGATGTCCTTAGGTTAGTTAGGTTTAAGTAGTTCTAAGTTCTATGGGAATGATGACCTTAGCTGTTAAGTCCCATAGCGCTCAGAGCCATTTGAACCTACTTATCTTAAGAAAATACATTCCTGGAAATTGAAATAAGAACACCGTCAATTCATTGTCCCAGGAAGGGGAAACTTTATTGACACATTCCTGGGGTCAGATACATCACATGATCACACTGACAGAACCACAGGTACATAGACACAGGCAACAGAGCATGCACAATGTCGGCACTAGTACAGTGTATATTCACCTTTCGCAGCAATCTCTACGATCGTAGAGATGCTGGATGTAGTCCTGTGGAACGGCTTGCCATGCCATTTCCACCTGGCGCCTCAGTTGGACCAGTGTTAGTACTGGACGTGCAGACCGCGTGAGACGACGCTTCATCCAGTCCCAAACATGCTCAATGGGGGACAGATCCGGAGATCTTGCTGGCCAGGGTAGTTGACTTACACCTTCTAGAGCACGTTGGGTGGCACGGGATACATGCGGACGTGCATTGTCGTGTTGGAACAGCAAGTTTCCTTGCCGGTCTAGGAATGGTAGAACGATGGGTTCGATGACGGTTTGGATGTACCGTGCACTATTCAGTGACCCCTCGACGATCACCAGAGGTGTACGGTCAGTGTAGGAGATCGCTCCCCACACCATGATGCCGGGTGTTGGCCCTGTGTGTCTCGGTCGTATGCAGTCCTGATTGTGGCGCTCACCTGCACGGCGCCAAACACGCATACGACCATCATTGGCACCAAGGCAGAAGCGACTCTCATCGCTGAAGACGACACGTCTCCATTCGTCCCTCCATTCACGCCTGTCGCGACACCACTGGAGGCGGGCTGCACGGTGTTGGGGCGTGAGCGGAAGACGGCCTAACGGTGTGCGGGACCGTAGCCCAGCTTCATGGAGACGGTTGCGAATGGTCCTCGCCGGTACCCCAGGTGTCCCTAATTTGCTGGGAAGTGGCGGTGCGGTCCCCTACGGCACTGCGTAGGATCCTACGGTCTTGGCGTGCATCCGTGCGTCGCTGCGGTCCGGTCCCAGGTCGACGGGCATGTGCACCTTCCGCCGACCACTGGCGACAACATCGATGTACTATGTACTTTGGAGACCTCACGCCCCACGTGTTGAGCAATTCGGCGGTACGTTCACCCGGCCTCCCGCATGCCCACTATACGCCCTCGCTCAAAGTCCGTCAACTGCACATACGATTCACGTCCACGCTGTCGCGGCATGCTACCAGTGTTAAAGACTGCGATGGAGCTCCGTATGCCACGGCAAACTGGCTGACACTGACGGCGGCGGTGCACAAATGCTGCGCAGCTAGCGCCATTCGACGGCCAACACCGTGGTTCCTGGTGTGTCCGCTGTGCCGTGTGTGTGATCATTGCTTGTACAGCCCTCTCGCAGGGTCCGTAGAAAGTATGGTAGGTCTGACACACCGGTGTCAATGTGTTCTTTTTTCCATTTCCAGGAGTGTAGTTCCGCGATTTAAATAACGACTGACTACTGACTGCCAATGTATGTCAGGATGTCTCGGTGTGGCATACTAGCTGATACGCGGAATTATTTTCAACTCGTAAGGAGGTGAAATTTTATAGGGGTTTGAGGCGTACTAGCTGATACCTTTTAGCCTAGAATGACTGGCGTTTCATTTCGCCTTATACGTGGTGGATGTATAGCCACACTTCAAAGCGTGCTGTGCTAAAGTCTCTACCTTGCTTACACCGTATTTTCGTGATACGGCTCTTAACTGGTTTTCAACTGGACATCTATTCTATGGATTATTGACGGGTTGGGTTGGCCCCTGACTATCTAGATTATTTCTTTAAAGTCAGTGCCGCCAATAGATTGTTGATTATTTACAGTGTTACATTCACACTTACACAATCATGGTTCCGATTTCAAAGTGCCGTTATCAAGTGTGTTAAGTGTTACCATCTTAGGCAATTTATAACACTTAAAACACTTGATAATGGCACTTTGAAGCCGAAATCATGATTGTGTCAGTGTAAATGTAGCACTGTAAATTAACAACAGTCTAATGGCGGTACTGACTTTAAAGAAATATATTATGACCGTGACCCCGCATTATGAAAACATTATCCAGATTATTCGCTGTGTGCGGTCTACAATTTACGACCACATCCTGCAGTCTGGAATTGTGAGCTATCAAGTGATACATATTTGTAAGCAGAAAAGAATGCGTTGCACTGTAGTAGGTGTAATGTTGGCAACGACTGCTCGACTTTAATTTATAAATGACAACAACAAATTACGTTAAGGGATTATGGATATGCAGCTCATGAAACTGTGGCAGCAACAGGTGTGCAGGTGTGCAGTTTGAAATGCAAGAATAACAGCTGCAGCTCATCATGACAGAACGGCACCAACCACCACTATTCGCGGAAGTTCATTCAGAAGACAAAGATTGGGTCTCATACCACAGACGTCTGTAGCTCCACTTCCAGGTGAGTGACACTATCAACGTAACTAAAGACAATGCTTTCCTGAATTCTGCTAACCCACAAATACAGCTATCTTCTACGAAACCAAAGGGTTTTTCTTTGTCTAAAATCGATACTCTGCTCTCTAAGGTTTGCATGCAGGGAACACTTGTTGTGGCAGCTAGGCTTTCCTTTGTTCTTTGTCGCAAGAAGATGCAGTTATTTGCTGCAAGGAGAGCTGATCTAAACATGCTGGCATATAATTGTCGACTTCCTGTGAAAAATCAAAACTGTAAACTATCCTACGCTGAATCGCTAGTGTGTGATGTAATAATTAAATAGTGAGTTCTATTGTTCGCTCACCTATTCGATGGCCAAGTTCTTGACAGCATTTTACATCCGTCTATGGGCCGAGGGGATTCGTTTATCAAGAATCGGGCTCATTTTATCAGTAAATTAAACGGCATAGTGGTACAACCAGAAATCGTATAAGTTACTTTTGATGTGGTATCGCTATTCACTATGATTCCGGTCAATGAATTGCTGCAACAGCTGAATCGGATCTTTCCTCCTAATTTGGAAAACTGTTTAGCTGTGGCTGCAGGCTTTCCCGGCGTAAACTATTGATGAAGGTTTCTCGGGTCTCCAGCCGGGAAGTGTCATACCACCCATCTTCTGGATCGGAGGATCCGTAGTAAACAGACGGATGGTGTTGCTATGAGCAGTCCCTCAATCCCAGTTACAGCGAACTTCTTCATGGAAAAATTGGAGGAGCAAGCATTGGAAACAGCGAACAAGAAACCGAATATTTGGTTCCTGTACGTGAATGATACGTTTCTTTCGTGATGGTATGGCAGGGAAGGATTGGATAGTTTTCACAAACATCTCAACGGGATCAATCTGAAGATTTAGATTACCACGGGGAAGGAGACAGGAGGAAGTCTGAATTTTCTTGATGAGCTGGTTGTCGAGAAAGAAGATAATAAAAATGATAGATTATTTAGCGGACAGGGTTGGCAGTAGTGTGCGGTTGTTTGCTGATGATGCCGTGGTGTACGGTAAGGTGTCGGAGTTGAGTGACTGTACGAAGATACAACACGACTTAGACCAAATTTCCACTTGGCGTGATGAATGGCAGTTAGCCCTAAATGTGGAAAAATATAAGTTGATGCGGATGAGTAGGAAGATCAAACTGGTAATGTTCAGATACAATACTACTAGTTTCCTGATTGACGGAGTCAAGTCGTTTAAATATCTGGGCGTAACACTGTAAAGCGATATGAGATGGAACGGGCGTGTGAGAACTGTCTCAGGGAAGGCGAAGGCCAACTTTGGTTTACTGGGAGATTTTAGGAAAGAGTGGTTCACCTGTAAAGGAAACCGTATATAGGACGCTGGTGAGACCTATTCGTAAGTACTGCTTTAGTGTCTGGGATCCTTACCAGGTCGGACTGAAGGAAGACATCGAAACAGTTCAGAAGCTGGCTTGCTATATTTGTTACCGGTAGGTTCGAGCAGCACGTGTTACGGAGCGAAGGCGACGTTATTTTTAAGAAACCCTATTGAAGAGATTCAGAGAACCACCTTTTGAAGCTAAGTGCCGAACGATTGTATTGTCGCCAACGTAAATTTCGCGTAAAGACCCCTAAGATAAGATACGAGAAATTAGGGATCCTAGGGAGGCATATAGACAACCGTTTTTCCCTCGCTATATTTGCGAGTGGAACAGGAAATCAAATGACTAGCAGTGGTACAGGCTACCCTCTGCCACGCACTGTGGCTTGCGGAGTATCTACACCGGCGTCCAAAATTACAGCAACAATCCACTGTTCCCAATCCACGATATAATCGTACAAACTGTGAATTAGATATCCGTACGATCGTATTCTGCATGGAAGATGGCACTCCGGGCAATGGACAACCATGCCATCGATGACGTCAGGGTACCTATGACCGACGTAGTGTTTGCCGGACAGCTCCACATCCAGAGTTTCTGGTAGCTAACGTCAGTGAATTCAGAGGTGGTGTAGGGAGTACTGCTAAACATGTCCCACGCTGTACTTGCTGGAAAGGTTTGTGTAGATATCAGTCGCTGAGCTATCTTACCTCCGAACTTGTCAGTGTACCACCATCAACAGCTGCAAGCGGGTGTAAATGGTCAGCGCATGGGAGGATCCGTAGTAAAATTAGAGACAGGCTGTCTTCTGCAACAACCAAAAAGTTAGTCCCCGTGTAGTGGAACTTACCTTATATGGAAGACAACGAATCTGTGTCTTTGAACACTTTAGGAAGCTCGAGTGCATGTGCTAGGATCGAAGACACACAAGCAGTGACCAGTATTATTTAATTTCGCATTAATTTTCTTAATTACTTGTATTTTGTGTTAAAAAATAGTCTACAAATTCGAATTAAGTTCGCGAAAATGTCAGCCAAAACTACTGTATACGTTTTAAATAAAACAGTGTTAGTGTTATGTCCATAGTAGTCAATTTTTTCAATATCAACAAACTGCAGATACGGATATTGTAACATTTTTTCTACATAATTATCTTCCTGTCTTTTATTTACAAATAAACATTATTCATAGTAAAAGGGAAACAGTAGGTGTTTAGTTTAGATTTTAGTCGAAAATCGTCGATTTGTAATGTTGAACAGAGGGATGTTTCAGTGATATTAAAAAAGAATACAGATTTACCATATAGCGCTGCAAAAACGCAGTTCCTTCAGAAAAAGGAAAAGTTTTAAAAAACGAAAAAATACATAAAACACTGCTTCACTATTTCGTCGAGCTCATATAAAACATATTTATGTTATGATTAAACAACTTTTGCAGTTATCACTAGTAACAGGGAATTCTTGCGTTCGATCATGATGAAGAACTTTCCATTGAGTACCAAATAACAATAATTAAATAGCTTCCCTCATGTTTGTGCATGTAGTCCACATGTGCATCAAAATTATTTTTATTGCTGGTACTTGTTAAATGCAGTTTGTATTTATGAGGAAAGATGTGAGGTTCTAATTATATGCAAAATAAACAAATAGACAAGCAACAAACAAAAAATAGGGAGAAGTCGACGGCTCACAGTTTCCATCTAATACAGTCAGGTTCATTTCCTACAAACTTTGCCAGTTCTACCAGTAATGCTACAATTAATACATCATTTTTCTAGTGAACCTAAACTATAGAACCACAACTCTACGTGTATCACATTCCTATACCAGAGGAGATCATATCAAGACTATGGTAGAGAGTAATTCTCTAAAACTGATTCGTCTGAAGCTTATTTACGATTGCCGTTAGATGAACACTTTTGAAAACTCTTGATCTTCAACGTTCGCCTCCATAGCAGAGTGCTCGTAGCGGCAAAACTACAGGCCAGGGATCCGGGTTCGATAGCGGCTGAGTCGGAAATTTTCTCCGTTCAGGGTACAGTGTTGTCTTCACCATCCTATCATCAACATCGACAAGCAAGCTGCCAAAGTGCGCCAACTAAAACAACTTGCACCAACCGACCGGTATACCCCACAGTAGGAGCTATCCACACGACATTTGGCGGTCATTAATATTCCATTTGGATCACACAAATGCAACAGGTTGCCTTTCGGAATTGCTAGTGTACCAGCAATGTTCCATCAGTTTTTGGAACAGCTGATTCGATACATTCCAAAAACAGTCAACTTAATAGATGATTTTCTGGTTAGCGGCACCGCAAGACAGCAACATATGTTAACTTGTGCCTTCTGTTCTAGACACTACAGCAAAATGGGCTGAAGAGCAGACTACAAAGGTGTGAATTCTTCCCAGAGAAAATGTAGGCCACCTGTTGGGTCGTGAAAGACTTCAGCAACATGTGGCAGCCACAAGAAAAACGAGCTTAAAAGACCTTCCGTAATTTTTCATCAGAATATATTGGAATTTAAGGAGATGGGACCTGGATAAACTGAAAGAACCAGCGGTTGTACAGTTTCAGGGAGAGCATAAGGGAACAATTGACAGGAATGGGGGAAAGAAATACACTAGAAGAAGAATGGGTAGCTTTGAGGGATGAAGTAGTGAAGGCAGCAGAGGATCAAGTAGGTAAAAAGTTGGGGGCTAGTAGAAATCCTTGGGTAACAGACGAAATATTGAATTTAATTGATGAAAGGAGAAAATACAAAAATGCAATAAATGAAGCAGGCAACAACGAATACAAACGTCTCAAAAATGAGATCGACAGGAAGTGGAAAATGGCTAAGCAGGGATGGCTAGAGGACAAATGTAAGGATGTAGAGGCTTATCTCACGAGGGGTAAGATAGGTACTGCCTACAGGAAAATTAAAGAAACCTTTCGAGATAAGAGAACCACTTATATGAACATCAAGAGCTCAGATGGAAACCCAGTTCTAAGCAAAGAAGGGAAAGCAGAAAGGTGGAAGGAGTATATAGAGGGTCTATACAAGTTCGATGTACTTGAGGACAATATTACGGAAATGGAAGAGGATGTAGATGAAGATGAAATGGGTGATACGATACTGCGTGAAGAGTTTGACACAGCACTGAAAGACCTGAGTCGAAACAAGGCCCCGGAGTAGACAACATTCCATTGGAACTATTGACGACCTTGGGAGAGTCAGTCCTGACAAAACTCTACCATCTGGTGAGCAAGATGTATGAAACAAGCGAAATACCCTCAGTCTTCAAGAAGAATATAATAATTCCAATCCCAAAGAAAGCAGGTGTTGACAGACGTGAAAATTACCGAGCTATCAGTTTTATAAGCCATAGCTGCAAATTCCTAACACGAATCCTTTATAGACGAATGGAAAAACTAGTAGAAGCCGACGTAGGGGAAGATCAGTTTGGATTCCGTAGAAATACTGGAACACTTGAGGCCATACTGACCTTACGAATTATCTTAGAAGAAAGATTAAGGAAAGGCAAACCTACGTTTCTAGCATTTGTAGACTTAGAGAAAGCTTTTGACAATGTGAAGCAAAGCAAGCGCTGTATCATGTATAAGATACAGAGGCGAGCGAGTGCACGGGACTTACCCTAGTTCACTGCTAGTAGCGTCACGTCATCGTAACGCGCCTGCATATAGTATTGCACCACATTTAACATAAAAGTAAAAATTAAGATTTGTGTGTAAAACTTTGTTAAAGTATAGTTCTATGTAATAATGTTTCAGGTAACAAATCTTAATGTTATAAAATTAGTAGTTTACGTAAAATTCACGTTTTGAAAGGAAAATAGGAGGCGCTAAATAATGACGCTAGGAAGCCAAAATTTGGTGAGAAGGTGCAGTAAGAAGTCATTAATGAGTGGTGCTGGTTTCCAAAACCATAAAACTAAAATTGACTCCAGAATCCGCGGTTTTCGGAAAAATCAGAGGCGCGAAATAATAGAGCTACAATATTGAAAATTGGTAGGATGCTTCAGTTCACCCTAATAATAATAATGGAAATACCACAATCAGTTACCTCTTCTAGTTTTTTAGTAATTTAGTAAAAACTACTTTTGTGAGTAAAATGTACATAAGCATTATAGATTAAGTACTTTAAATTTTAATGATAAAACAAATTCTTTAAGACCAATGATCAGATAGGACAATTAACAAAGCTACACCAAGTTTTAGTCTTGTAGCATAATTAACAGCTGATACAAGTCTTGATAAAGCTATGGTTCAGAGGTAACAATCTACCGTTAGTTCCATTGTAAAAATTCTAGAGAGTAAAGTTTTAATTTTAGCGGGCTGAGATTTTCTACGTGCTTCTGTACTACTCAGATGTATGTATACAAAAATTGAGAAGTTTGTAAAGCTATTATTAAATGTGATATTTAAGATTATGTGCCTGAGATAGCGATCATTTGGAGGTTGCAGGCATCTGCATACAACGGAAAGAACAGATGCTCTCTTGGCGGTACGCGCCGGAGCTATATAAAAAGAGCGGCAGAGGCAGTAGGAAGCTCACTCCGCATTAGACCAACGCCTAGTCCACGCGAGCTTAACGTCCGATCGCGCCTCGCCTCGGGTGACGTCATAGCGGGCTGCGACATGCGCGTACTTAGCAATGTAAACGGACATTGAAAATCGCGAGGACTGTACACCGTCCTGGATCGTTTAGACTTCGGTAACAAACTGTTATTGTGCCATCCGTGTGAAGTATAATTCCGCGTGGCAAGTGGTGACTAACTCCACTTTTAAGGCGAGCATTAATTTTTTTTTTTAACATTATTGCGAACTATTAATAGAGCACCGTTAGTTAGAGTAATGAACTATTCGGGAGGAACTTGCTGTAGAAGTCGCCTCTGAACTATTAAACGATTGGCTGAATTAACAATATTTAATGTCTTTAGCATTTTCAGAAGTTTCGAGTAATTTGTGTGAGCCTTTAAGATAATAAAATCTTGTTTGGAACTTTAAATTTTATTGAAGCAGCCCTAATCCCGTGAAGAACTATGGATATTTTTCGTTTAGCTGGGCTGTACAGGAATGTGGCCGTGCAGACTGGGAACTAAGGTCAGTAAGTTTCCCTTCGCTTTCTGACTGGCCACCAAATTAGTTGCCAGGCTCGCGTGATTTAAGGTGGCAATGTTCAACTTTCATTCAACATTAAACAACGACTTCTTCGCCGTCCCACATATGTTGCATCGGCAATAGTCTGTTACGTGAAATGAACATTCAAACAACTCATTCGACGACTTCTTCGCCGCCCCACAAATGTTGACTGGAATACTCTCTTTCAAATTCTATAGGTGGCAGGGGTAAAATACAGGGAGCGAAAGGCTATTTACAATTTGTACAGAAACCAGGTGGCAGTTATAAGAGTCGAAGGAAATGAAAGGGAAGCAGTGATTGGGAAGGGAATAAGACAGGGTTGTAGCCTCTCCCCGATGTTATTCAATCTGTATATTGAGCAAGCAGTAAAGGAAACAAAAGAAAAATTTGGAGTAGGTATTAAAATCCAAGGAGAAGAAATAAAAACTTTGAGGCTCGCCGGTGACATTGTAATTCTGTCAGAGACAGCAAAGGACTTGGAAGAGCAGTTGAATGGAATGGTCAGTGTCTTGAAAGGAGGATATAAGATGAACATCAACAAAAGCAAAACGAGGATAACGGAATGTAGTCTAATTAAATCGGGTGATGCTGAGGGAATTAGATTAGGAAATGAGACACTTAAAGCAGTAAAGGAGGTTTGCTATTTGGGGAGCAAACTAACTGATGATGGTCGAAGTAGAGAGGATATAAAATGTAGACTGGCAATGGCAAGGAAAGCGTTTCTGAAGAAGAGAAATTTGTTAACATCGAGTATAGATTTAAGTGTCAGGAAGTCGTTACTGGAAGTATTTGTATGGAGTGTAGCCATGTATGGAAGTGAAACACGGGCGATAACTAGTTTGGACAAGAGGGGAATAGAAGCTTTCGAAATGTGGTGATACAGACGAACGCTGAAGATTAGATGGGTAGATCACATAACTAATGAGGAGCTATTGAATAGGATTGGGGAGAAGAGAAGTTTGGGCACAACTTGACTTGGAGAAGGAATCGGTTGGTAGGACATCTTCTGAGGCATCTAGGGATCACCAATTTAATATTGTAAGGCAGCGTGGAGGGTAAAAATAGTAGAGGGAGACCAAGAGATGAATACACTAAGCAGATTCAGAAGGATGTAGATTGCAGTAGGTACTGGAAGATGAAGATGCTTGCACAGGATAGAGTGGCATGGAGAGCTGCATCAAAACAGTCTCAGGACTGAATACCACAACAACAACAACAACATATTATTACGTAAAATACCTTCCTGAAAACAATACCCCTTAACATACGCTGAAAGAGCAAAATATCAATGGTCACAGGAATGTCAGCAGGCTTTTCACAAGTGCGCTCCTTGTCATCGGCGCCATTGTTTCCCTAAAATGTGATGATGAGGATGAACAACCCATAGCACATGTGTCTAAAATGCTAATCAATTACGCAGAAATCGGAAAAGAAGCACTGGCAGTCGTATTTGGCATTTAAAAATTCCATGCATTTCTTTATGGTACAGAATTTCTTATTTGTAGCGCACCACCGTTACGCTGACCAGCGGTTGCGAAGTGGAATGGATTTGCTGCCCGAGGCTCGGGAAGTCTCCGGCATGTGTCGGGGGCCGACACGACTGCCGCGGTAGCGAGCCGAAGAGTGGCCCACGCTGGCTGGCTGCGGACCCCTCGTCGGTCTCAGAGGGTCGAAACAACGACCCGCCGTGGACTGGGACGCTGGCATCTCATCTGTTGGTGCGTGTAGCCCAGCAGTGTGACAGGCGCCGCCGTCCAGGAGAGCTGCCACACTTGAATGTATTTCGTTAGAAAACAGCACCTATTAATAGCCGGCTGCACGCCTTTTGTTCTCTAACGTGTCGCTTCGCGTCACGTACGCACCACACACCCCGGTTGCGCCAGGGGGCTCCTTCTGCCTATAGTTTGTGCCATGCGAACCGCTGCGTTTACTCTTTTCAGCGGTTCGACGGCCCTGTGGCCTCCATTCCACTTCGCAACCACTGGTTAGCGTAACTTACTGCAATCCAGCCCGCACATGGGTGTAACTCGTGCTCCGAATATCGCACAAAACTTTTCCCTATCCTAAACGGTGGTGCCGCTACACCTTGTTACGAACCATACCCCATTAATTTCCTTATTCGGTCCCAAGACCCGTCTTTCAGAAAAAGTGGACGACGGCTACTACGATGGGCTCTCTTTCTACATAAATGCCTACAAGATTTTCCTGTCACGTTATCCTTAACGGAGAAAGACATGACTGAGGACCTTATCATCAAAAGAGTTGTGAAACACATTCAGCAACGTTCTACGGAACTCCTCTCAGCTGACTCTCTTCCATATTTTCCCCAAAGAAGCAAGATCTAGGTGGTACACCGACTACTGATGCTGACATCGGATGATAATGACGCCTGATGGCCTGCCCGTCGCCGGGGTGTCAGTGTATTATAATCCTCCTGCACGCTGGCCTCTGGAAGCTGACACGCATTAAGGCGCTCGGGAGGCGGGGCGCCTACTGGGCCTGCAACCGCGCATTGCATCAACGAGACGACAGATTCCCCTGCGACAGTTGGCGGCAACCCAGTCAACACCCTGGTAATGCTTGACCAACAACGCAACGCCCAAGCGAGTGCACCTCTGTGTGCTGCGTAAGAAAGAGTGTGTTGCAGTCCGTAGCAAGTATCACAAATACTCGTTCGTGGCAGGCAAATGAGTGTAGTTCTGGTTGATGTAATCTTTCAAGACAAAAACAAAGATTTAAAGTTTACGCTGAAGATCGTTTTACTGAAACTGACACCGTTATGTCAGCCTACTGAAGTGTACTTTATCATCAAGTCAAAAATTTCTTGAAATGATTGCAGGTTATTGTCTTTAGGTTCTCGCAGATCCAGACAGAAATATCGTCTCCTGAAGACTGAAATACTCCTCACTGCCTGGTCGACAGCTCTGGTATCCGTGCCTACATTGAAATACCCATGGTTTAAGTGAAAAATTATTTCTGAGAGGTCATTATTTTTGAACGTTAATGAGTTGCTTTATATTCATGAATTCTCAAACCTGGATTCCCGCTTATCACAAGCGATCGCCTAACAGTTTGGCTATCCATGTACGACTCACGGAGAGGCCCAAACTTCCATACGTCGTCAATGCAGGAAATTCTGAATAAAAGAGGCACTGCAATATCGTATATATCCGCGGACACTGGGCAACCGACTTTCAAGTAAAAGTGTCTCACTTGTATGATAATATACACAATGATTGTACGAGTGAAGGTTGTAGGACGACGGTTCCTGACGTATGAATGTTTGGGTGTGGTTGTATACGGATAGCCATATACTAAGGCGATAAGCGGGAAATCCGGGTTCGAGTTCGGATCCGGCGCAAATGTTCCAAGTCGTCATTCCATTCTACGGCTTAAGGTGGTCAAAGAAGGGAAAGCAAAAAGGTGGAGGGAGTATATAGAGGGTCTATACAAGGGCAATGTACGTGAGGACAATATTATGGAAATGGAAGAGGATGTAGATGAAGATGAAATGGGAGATACGATACTGCGTGAAGAGTTTCACAGATCCCTGAAAGACCTGAGTCAAAACAAGGCCCCGGGAGTAGACAACATTCCGTTAGAACTACTGACGGCCTTGGGAGACCCAGTCCTGACAAAACTCTACCATCTGGTGAGCAAGATGTATGAGACAGGCGAAATACCCTCAGACTTCAAGAAGAATATAATAATTCCGATCCCAAAGAAAGCAGGTGCTGACAGATGTGAAAATTACCGAATTATCAGTTTAATAAGTCACGGATGCAAAATACTAACAGACGAATTGAAAAACTGGTAGAAGCCGACCTCGGGCAAGATCAGTTTGGATTCCGTAGAAATATTGGAACACGTGAGGCAATACTGACACTACGACTTATCTTAGAAGCTAGATTAAGAAAAGGTAAACCTACGTTTCTAGCATTTGTAGACATAGAGAAAGCTTTTGACAATGTTGACTGGAATACTCTCTTTCAAATTCTGAAGGTGGCAGGGGTAAAATATAGGGAGAAAAAGGCTATTTACAATTTGTACAGAAACCAGATGGCAGTTATAAGAGTTGAGGGGCATGAAAGAGAAGCAGTGGTTCGGAAGGGAGTGAGACAGGGTTGTAGCCTATCCCCGATGTTATTCAATCTGTATATAGAGCAAGCAGTGAAGGAAACAAAAGAAAAATTTGGAGTAGGTATTAAAATCCAGAGAGAAGAAATAAAAACGTTGAGGTTCACCGATGACATTGTAATTCTGTCAGAGACAGCAAAGGACTTGGAAGAGCAGTTGAACGCAATGGACAGTGTCTCGAAACCAGAGTATAAGATGAACATCAATAAAAGCAAAACGAGGATAATGGTATGTAGTCGAATTATGTCGGGCGATGCTGAGGGAATTAGATATGGAAATGACACACTTAAAGTAGTAAACAAGTTTTGCTATTTGGGGAGCAAAATAACTGATGATGGTCGAAGTAGAGAGGATATAAAATGTAGACTGGCAATGGCAAGGAAAGCGTTACTGAAGAGAAATTTGTTAACATCGAGTATAGATTTAAGTGCCAGGAAGTCGTTTCTGAAAGTATTTGTATGGAGCGTAGCCATGTATGGAAGTGAAACATGGACGATAAATAGTTTGGACAAGAAGAGAATAGAAGCTTTCGAAATGTGGTGCTACATAAGAATGCTGAGGAATAGATGGGTAGATCACATAACTAATGAGGAGGTATTGAATAGGATTGGGGAGAAGAGGAGCTTGTGGCACAACTTAACTAGAAGAAAGAATCGCTTGGTAGGACATGTTCTGAGGCATCTAGGGATCACCAATTTGGTATTGGAGGGCAGTGTGGAGGGTAAAAATCGTAGAGGGAGGCCAAGAGATGAATACGCTAAACAGATTCAGAAGGATGTAGGCTGCAGTAGGTACTGGGAGATGAAGAAGCTTGCACAGGATAGAGTAGCATGGAGAGCTGCATCAAACCAGTCTCAGGAACTGAAGACCACAACAACAACAACAACAAGGGGGCCAATACTGGCAATTGAGAATGCACTTAATGTATTTCATAACGACTGTAGTGGTTGCAATGTCTGTTCCTTTGGACATGCATGTATGCCCAGAGGAAGTTTGCACCGTAATTGAGGCTAACATAGACACTGCAATATTGTGTCATTCGACATGTATGTAGTTAACCAAGTTGCGATTTCCGCAATCTTTTGCCTGTGCAGTATCCACCCACATTACATGAGATTGTCACTTAGCAGTAAAAGTATTATTTACTGTAACTGTAAGTGAAGATTTGATACTAGTTAGTGAGAGAATTGAAGAGTACAGAAGGTACTCTTCCTGAATTCGCATTCTATTTATAAGCATGAAAGTGAGAAGTATTTTGCGAAATCTTAAGAATCATAAACCATGAAATGCTGACATGAAAATCTGGAATAATTATGAGTAAAACGTACGTAACCAATGTTCAAGATTGTTAATCTGCCGTGGAAATGTGCTACCAACCTTAGACGCTTAAAACATATGGAGTACAAATAATATTCTTACCACAAAAACTAAGTTAAAAAATTCTCATTTCTACACATTCAGTAAGGAATACCAGGCATACTAACGACATCACTTCAGTTATTTTAAACAACGCAGCCACCACGTGTTTGAATGGTAAAGAAGACTGTAAATGACTTGAAGTCATTTCATTAAAAAACTGGTTATTACAGATTAGACAAGTTATGATAGCTTTGACGAAGGACTTCGCCCAACATATATGCAAAAATGACACCATAGAGTTGCTCCTAGCAATGGTCACGATATAAAGCTGCAGATAACACTCAGGCCATTCAAACACACACACACACACACACACACACACACACACACACACACAAACACACACACACACACACCAAGAGCAGTCTGGATGTTATAATGTATAGCTCTACAGACGGGAATGTTCACAGGTAAGGACTACCGAATCAGACACAGGAGCAAAGTCGGTGACATCGTAAAATTAACTTCTTTTCACGTATGAGCAAAAGGATGACAGCAAATCTAGGAGAAGTTTACGGTTAGAGTGAAAGAGTTGTAATAGAAAGCACCGCAAATTGTGGACAGCGTAAAACTATGTACGATTCCACCAGCTGACCTCTTGCGGACTCCTTTCCAACTCCGCTACTGCTGGTAATGGTGTCTAGCTGAGCATGTGACTTGTATCCCCTGTTGCTATATCACTGGTGGTTACAACGTTCGTGTCAGTACCGACATAGTACGATGTCCTTCAGAGATTCCTGCATGTCTGAAGAAACATGCACCGTCACTGACGATTACAGCTGCGGTAAACATTACGAAATAGGTACAGACACTGCATAAGCCAAGAGATTGTAATGGTCAGTGATGTAGCCATGCCTTGACGGGCTAAAATGGAAATACAATATTTGTCTCACTATCGGTTGTGACTACTTGACATATGGAAGTCTCGGTCGGTCCTGGAGGCGTGCTCCGACGGGAGAAGTTGTTAAGGCGACCAATCGCGATAAGCAGGAAATCCGGCTAGCGAACAACAGACGTCAGTGCATAGTCGCAAAATGCGAATCTGTTTCGTAATGTCTTTGTTGTTGTTTCCGTCAACGACTCTAAGGATCTGATTCTTCAGTTTCCCTTGGTGATGTAGTTGATGAAACAGTCCGCGCGTGTGCTGCCAGCTCGTAGTACCCAATGGGCGAAATATGTCGGTTATGGAACATTCCGTCATCAGGTGGACTAATGAAGTGACCTCCTCGGACTCCATGGTCTCTCCGTATGCTGTCAGCGCCGAAGGGCCTTTTTGGCCGGCTTGCAGGCGATTGCGTCAGCTTCCATGGTCAGTGACACATGATGAGGTTTCCCGGCTGCAGTAGTGTAGATACGGACGCTCTCACCATGTGTTCACAGGGATAAGAAGCCACAATGGGCAGTCCTGTCTTGCCTGTGGATGCAGACCAATGTATGGAGTACCTCGAGGAAGAAGCCCTGAAGTCAACCAAATGGAAAACCACTTGCTACTTCCGGAGTGGGGACGATACCTTTTGAATGGTGGTCTCCATATGGTTCACTAGTTGTGCAGCGACCGTAAACCATAAAATTACAAAATAAGCAGCAACCAGGCGCAAATTCATATTTATTTACTTCTGCAAATCGATTTCAAATGATTAACAGCCATCATCCGTGCTTTCGACGCATATATGCCGTGAGTAGTAATATTGTCTTAAACAGAGGTCAGACATAAAGTTTAAGACAGTATTAATTCTCAGGGCACATTTTCGTTGAAAGCACCGATGATGGCTGTTAATCCGTTGAAATCTATTTGCAAAAGTGAATAAATATGATTTTGCGACTGGTTGCTGCATATTTGGTATTTTTTTGACGATACCTTTGTCATACGGCCCCATGGAAGGGACAAACTTCATGACTTCCTTCCACGTCTTAACTCCGTACATCCCAACATCAAATTCACTATGAAGACCAAGCCAGAGCGAAGATTACCATTCCTGGACGTCATGCTTAGGAGATAAATGGATGGTACCTTAGGATACAGTATATATTGGCAGAAAACACATAGTGACGTTTAATTGTACATATACAGCGGCCATCAACCTGTGCAGAGGAATAGGTTGCTAAAAACGCTTGTACGTAGGTCGCGCAACATCTCAGATCCAGACTGCCAGTCCCGAGAATGGGAACACCGGAACAGTGTTCCAAAAGTAACGGAATGGTAAATAAGGCACTCTGAGTCTCACTACTAGAGTGGAGACGGATTTGAGCTACGGAGAAAGAGGCAGTGACTGCCTTTATACTGTACGTCGGTATGGTGTCAGGAAAAGCCGGGCACATATTGAAGAAGCGCCGAGTAAGAACTGCCTTTAACGCCCAGGCCTTACTGGGCAACATCAAAGGTGACAGCGATTTATAGATTGCATTCAGAGACAGTGTGATAAAATGTAAGGAGGGCGAACAGTGTCCACCTTTGGACTATAGAGATAACTGCTATTTCTACTCGACTCCACCTATGAAGGCAGGAGCCAATGAAACAAAAAGTGGAATAGCTCCGTACCCTAATATTACATCTGCTACTTGACCTATTGGGCATTCACATGGTTCACCATTTCCTGCTCTACCTTTAAAATTGTGAGCTTGAAGTACAAAATGAAGACAGCATGAAAGAAGATGAACCCAACAAGCCTCTCACATCGCGCGAGTTCAGTCTGGACGAAAAGGGTGATAAATCTAACTCTACAGTTGGCACTATTGGACACTGAGAACGATACCATTAGGATATTTCTGAAATGCAACAAAGATATCAGCAGCCCTGAAAAGAAGTAACGCCTACGATTTCCTTCTAGTCTGTGTATAGGTAGACTCTGGAACTCACTCACAAGAGGCAAGCCAAAAATCTCATAAAACAGCCACTTGCCAGGTATTCATCCACCGGTTTCGAACCATAAGAATGTAACAATATTCAAACAGAGGATTTATATAGCCAACAGGTTGGAAATAACTGTTTAGTACAGTTTACCTAGGTTTAGACACCTACTAAGGGTGTCTCATCAGAATGAAGATTTGAGTAACAATTTTCTTCTTATGTCTTTGTACTCTGAGGTAGCCTTGGATATCTGGATGGCACAAGTCTTACAACTTGAAACATTGAAAATCGTTTACGGTTGATGATAAACAGCAAACATAGGAATTATGCAGCCAAGTGGTTGCAATTAGCTATTTGGTACAATTGACCTATGTTTCGACACCTACTAAGAGTATCTTCATCAGAATGAAATACTTGAGCAACAGTTTTCTTCTTATGTCTTTGTACTTTCACAAAGCCGTGGGTACCTGGGCCGGTAGAAATCTTACAATTTTAAACATGGCTGCTTTTCAGCAACCTAGGTGAATTGTACCAAATAGTTATTTGCAACCGGTTGGCTGTATGATTCCTATGTTTGAAAATTGTATACGGTTGCTGAGAAAAAAACAGCCATGTTTAGAACCATTTTCAATGCTTGTAGCATATGTAACTAAAATGCATGGCTTCCTGTCAATCCGTTAAAATACAATCTCCCGCTTACTCCATTCCATAGAAACTAGACCAAAAAATTGTTTTCCTTGTAATATTAGTTTTTCTAAACCCAAAGGAGTAAGATTTGGCTCAGAAAGTGACGAAAACTGTCAAAAAGATTTTTTGTTGAGCAGTGTAACTAGGAAGCGTAATTCTTTGTTGATAATACGTGATGTAACAGCACCGTTTGATACGTTAGAAAATGTGTTCTAAGCCTATAGTTTGCATTGGACGCAAAACGGTTCCACCCATGAAACAAAAGAAATTAAAACAAATTATTGATGCTCTACAGTTAAAAATCGGAGATTTTAATGGTTGTTGCTAGAAAACATTTAATATTTACAATATGATTCAGCTGCCGCCACCGATGTCGTTTTAAGCAAACCACAATGTTATAATTGGACTTCAAAAACCCCGTGCGAGATTTTCATATTCTCTTTCTCCTTATCCGCAAACTATTAGTTCTACAGAAAAAAATGAACAGGATCTTTTTATAGGAAATTTAACATACTTAAATTTTGTGCTCGGCTACAATTTTGCTAGTGGCCATAGCTTTCAAATTATTCCAAGAAACGTAAAAACTGACCTTAAACGTACACCCGTTCCTACTTCCAGCCTCCAACAGTTCTGCCACCACTGTACAAAAATTTTCGACTGCACGAATAATTTCCGACATTCGACGTTTTTCGTTCATCGTTGACTGGCCTTATTACGCCACCAGCTTAGCGGAGCATTTGTAAATTGTAAAATTGATTTATATGTAAATCTTACCTAACAATTTTTGAATTTTAGTGAATTTTAATACCGAAAACATATCCCAGTACAAAATTTAACAAAATTAAATTTTCTACAGAAAGGTCCTGTTCATTTCTCTGTAGGTGTAATAGTTTGTGCACAGCGAGTGAGAGAATATGAAAATCTCACTAGTGATCTTCGAATGCTAGATATAAGAATGCAGGCTGCATCAGACGAATTTGGTAGCGGCAGATGAATCGCACTATATTACGTGCTAAGGACTGAAATACATGTCCTCATGCTAATGAAATAACAATAATATGGGAAGAAGACAACGCATAAACAGAGTGGCCGAAGTGGAATTCTTTTAGATCAGGGTGGCAACGCTTGACAACAGACATCATGAACTGGTTACCAGTGATAACGGCTGAACGAGCCATCAATTAGAAATCCAGTCACAGAGCACTTTATGTAGGATAAGAGTTTTCAACTGTTGAAGTTGTTGAATCAGCAAGTTTATTTCACGAATGGTTGTCCACATTCACAGTTGCGAATACATTTAATGTAGATATCAAGGAAATCAAATCGCTGGATTCCTTATTTCTTGAGGTGTTACTCCCATATGGATGAAATGTACGTTCAGTAACTGGAAATGAAAAAGGAACCCACCTCTCACAAGAAGGTGACTGTAATTTGGAAAGTGTGAAAATGTTACATCTCCCTCATTGACAGCTTAGCTGCGGTATTCGGAAATCGTTAGCACAATCATCACGAAAGTACGGTAACCCATAATTCGCTATCACTGAAGCGTTGAGAGCAGGTACTAGTTTCAGGTTAGTAGGAATGAAATGTACGAGAACTCAGCGCACAACCTGCGAGTTCTGTAGTAGCAATTATCGCCTCCGTGGGTGAAAGCTGTCACGAGAGGCATAGTTCCATTAGGGGATGTAACGAGACACCAGTTACTAAAATTATGAATAAGTCGAAAAGAAAAGTACTTGCAAATGACGCAATAAATGGACATCATTTAGGCCAAACTCATTGATCTGGTATTAGAAAGACTGAATCATTAGAGGCATACTCGAAAGTTTCAAAATAATGGGAAAATAGCTAAAACGTTAAAATATACGATTTTGTTCCTACTGAACAAATACTACATGTGCAAAACCTTAAAGGTGGGATATTGAGGGGGTGGGGGGTGGCGTTGGGGGGAAGTGTTTTAATAATGATTGGATGGTTCAGATGGCTCTGAGCACTATGGGACTTAACTGCTGAGGTCATCAGTCCCCTAGAACTTAGAACTACTTAAACCTAAATAACCTGACATCACACGCATCCATGCTCGAGGCAGGATTCGAACCTGCGACCGTAGTGGACGCGCGGTTCCAGACTGTAGCGACTATAACCGCTCGGCCACCCCGGCCGGCAATAATGATGGGAAATTCGTGATGGTAAAAGGGATCTGCCAGCAGATAAGTGCGAATATGCATGCATATTATGTTATCCACGTGCCTCTGTCGTTGTGTGAGACATCTCGACTTATGGAAGACCTGAATCTATTCAGTTAATCGGCTCAGTAATACCAATACACCAATTCTATGCATTATGGACAACTTTAATTAGCAGAAGAGCTCAAGGGTACTCGTTAGTGCATGAAATACCTGATATACACTGCGGTAATTAATTTCATTTCCCCTTTTTGAAGCTCGCATCTCGTGGTCGTGCGGTAGCGTTCTCGCTTCCCGCGTCCGGGTTCCCGGGTTCGATTCGCGACGGGGTCAGGGATTTTCTCTGCCTCGTGATGGCTGGGTGTTGTGTGTTGTCTTTAGGTTAGTTAGGTTTAAGTAGTTCTATGTTCGAGGGGACAGATGACCATAGCTGTTAAGTCCCATAGCGCTCAGAGCCATTTGAACCCCTTTTTGAAATATTCGATACGTCGTAAGGGAAAGTTGAAACTTGGGAAGGATGAAGTTCGGGTTTATATGAGGCATCAACAAAAACAAAGGTTATGCCAATTGATGGCTCTTTACAAATATCTCTTCTTAAGACACGTGATTAACATGAATCTTCAAAAGTGACAGGCGTAAATGTCTTCAACACCTTAAACACAGATAACAAATGCTTAGTCCAGTCGCATTAATGTTGCCACCACCTACGTTCGACTTCAGCGTGCATTAACCACTCACAGACGGCAGGTGGCAGGATTAGCAGTAAACTGTATGTAAAGCGTGACGGTGACAAGTGGAAAACTGTCCAGACGTCGTAATCAAATACAAACACAGAGCGATTTATCTGACGCCCAAAAGAGCATGATCATTGACTGTTGGACCAAAGGTGGAAGCATTTCCGAAACGGCTAGATTTTTAAACTTTTCGCGTGACGCTGTGATTAAAGAATACAATGCGTAGCGAACTGGCGCTATACAAAATTGGCACTAAGGCAAGTACGATTCACCACGGGCCATAGATTGGATATGTAGGGTGAAAAGACGTGCAAATGTTGAGCAACGGACCGCCCAGATGAGACCACCGGGACGAGTTTACCGTACCACCCCCCCCCCACCCCCCCTGGCCACCAAACTTCCCAGATTTAAACCCAGTCGAGATTCCGTGGACCACCCCTGTCGGGCTGTACGATAGTCAACCGAGAAACAAAGCGCAGCTGACCATGGCGCAGGAGTCCGAATAGCTGCACATCCCTGTCAGTATCTTCCAGAGCCTCAGTGACTCTCTTACTGCATATCTCGCAGCATCTTATGGAGGCTTTCGACTATTCGTCACATCGATATGACTGAGGAATGTATCAATGTATAATGTCACGATCTTAATTACTTGGTCCCATAATAAATTTAATAATACAAGTTCATGAACATGGTACGGGTGGGAGGGGGTGCTACAGACAAAGTTCGCTTGATGTACACAGTGGACATGCAGGAAATCATGGGAAAAATGTCACGGAAATGATTCCCTCGAACTTTCAGAAATCGGTAACTAGGCTCTGTAAATAGATAAACTAGGAATGTATGTACGGCCAGGAAGTATGAACAAACTCCCGGGGGGAAAAGCAAGGGAAGCACAAGCATGTTACTAATGAGATACCGTCATGTAAATGCAAGATGAGAAGAAATGCGTTACGCACGTTGGCTATTTATCATACGAAAATATATAAAACAGCCTATATTACTCGATGCAAGATAAGGGACACGTGTCAGATAATGCTCACTACAGCTACGTTCAGGACTGGGCAAATATTTTCAAAATATGGGTGCGAAATAAATTAATGTGATAGCTCAAGGCGATGGAATTCTCATTTAATCAACCCAATATGAGCTTCGGCTGATTAAGTTGGCATGTGGCTTGGTTACTTACAAAGGAACAAGACATAATCATAATATGACATTTCAAAAGTCTTTGAAAGCTTCACGAACAAATACTTATTTAGGACTGAACCAATACACAAAACACCAAACTCAGTGAGCTATAGTCACACGTACATCTTCTCATCGACGTAGAAAATTTCACATAACCGCATACTATCCTAAAAATCGAGTATGTGTAACGAAAAAATGTAGTCGTAAAGTGAAGTACTGAATTGCAACTCTGAGACAGATTAAAAACATTACATATCAAAGAATGCCTAATATCAAACCATATCAATAAACCTAAGAAGGCTGCTGTGTTATGAGACCCCGACAAAGAGTGGCTGAACATTCGGAAATTTAGGCAGGGCCGCCCTCTCTCAGAGGTGGGGAGGACCAGAATCATTACTCGCTACCAACTGCAGGTCAGCGACGTTGGGAGGAAATGGCAAATTTCTGGCTCACCCTGCATTTATCGACAATTCCCAATTACCAGAATACTACAAGGTTGATATAGCTCATGCATACAGCTCTCATCTCTGTCGTTCCTCACAGAGCTTTCGAAATCTGTTCATTCATCCAACAAAACAGACAAATTTACATGAAGAATGTGGACCAAAAAGGTATCACCGCATAATAAATATGCAGATTTTCCCATTCTTTCTAGACGCTTCAGTCCGGAACCACGTTGCTGCTACAGACGCAGGTTCGAATCCTGCCTCGTGCATGTAATGTCCTTAGATTAGTTAGGTTTAAGTAGTTCTAAGTCTAGCGGACTGATGACCTAAGATGTTAAGTCCCATAGTGCTTAGAGCCATTTGAACCCTTTCTTTCTTTTTCCAGATGCTTCTCAGGAGTAAAAGAGTGAGACTAAATGTCATTCACGTACTAATCACATGTTTGGAAGTACCAAGTGACAAATCCTATGAAACGGAAATGAGAAAACCGTTTTAATCGGTCATCTTGTTCCCTCCGATTTACAGCTCAAACTGCAAAAATTAGTACAGAATGGAGAAAGTTCCTGTAACAAGTCTAATGAAAAACGTTACCATGAGGAGAAATTAGACTCACATTTGTGGAGAGAGATGGTTAAATCTCCATCTAGTCACCCACATTCAAGCTTTTTGTTGTTTCCCTAAGCTGCTTAAGTTAAATGCTGAGATAGTTCCTGTTAAAAATACATTTAAGATTTCCTTCCTTATTCTTACCCAGATGAAGCTTGAAGTCTGTCTGTAACATTCTCATAGTAGGTAGGTCATTAAACTCTAAGCATTCTTTCCTTCCACTTCCAGGCCAAGTGGGGAGGTGAGATAGGACAAACAGTTTTCAGCTGAGTATAACTGGGACAGCCTAGCACTGATGAGGTAATTAGTAACGTTAAGGTGGTTAAGTAGGTATAGCGGAAATTGGTCGACAACGCAGACTGGACCAGGAACCCCACTACCATACTACTAAGATACAGATTTTCACCGGATATTTGTTAACTCTTCCAACAATCGCGAATTGATTTCCAAGAACATTATAATATTACTCAATTAGTTTTTACTTACCACAGTTTTGTGGAAGCTATTACTTATGCGGCTGAGAAGAGTAGTGGCGCCTTTGCTGCAGATCCTTAGCGAGGCACAGGCGCAGCAGGGAGCGTCGTTTCTCAAGAGTGGACAGGCGGCCCTGATCGACCGGCCGTAAACCGTGAGAGGCAATCCCAAGGCGTGGCGGTTTTTCGCCTGCTCTTTGTCTGCTGCTGGCTTCCTTCCAGCACCTGTCGCCTTCTGCTCCAAGTCTGGCGGAGGCTTCCCACTGTAATTGATACCTAGCTCGGGACTCTGGAGTTAACAATGTACACCACCATCTCTAATTTCACTGTTATGTACACTCCAGCTACATTTCACCTTCCCCTACGTTCTACGTCAGCGTGTAACAGTCAATTACAGAGGACAGTTGGCAGCACTAGCAGTGAACGGTATATAAAGCGTGTCAAGGGGGTGGCGGTCAAAAATAGAGTCATCATAGTCGTAATGTGGGAACGGAGCGATTTATCTGACGTCCAAAATGCATGATCATTGGCTTTCGAGCCAAGGATGAAGATTTTAATTTGTTCGCGTGCTGTGGTGGTTAAAGTACAAAGTGCATGCCAAAAGACGTTACTAAAACTCGGTGATGAGATAACTGTAGTGAACCACAACCCATAGGTGCCAGAGCTGTATGCGAATAGATGTGCCGTCTGCAGACATGTGCAACTGTTGAGCAACTGACCGCCGAGATGAACCAAGGGGCTACCAATAGTGTCTCCTCAATTATCGTTCGGCGAACATTGCTTCACATAGGCCTCCATAACAGGTGCCTGATTCATACACCCATGCTGACTGCTGTTCATCGTTCAATAAGACTGGAATTTGGACGCCAATACCACAACCGGACGCCTACTGAGTGGTGAGGTGATCTTTTCAGATGAATCACGTTTTGTGCTCCATCGGATAGGCAGTCTTTTTTCGTGTATGCCCCTGCAACAATCATCATAAGGCTCCAGGCCAGAGGAGGAAGCTTAATGGTTTGAGGAATATTTTTATAGGATTTCCTGGGGATCACGTGGAAACCACAACGGATCAACATAAGTATGCATCTTGCCTTGGGCAGCATGTCCACAGTAAAAGAAATTTGATTTTTCCTTGGCGCAATGGCATGCAACGTGCTACACAGTCGGTAGCGTACATGTGCGGTTTGAAGAGCACCACCACAAGTTTACTGTACTTCCCTGGCAACAAAACTCCCCGGATTTAAACCCAATCGAGCATCTATGGGACCATATCTATCGGGCACTGGAGTCTGCATGGCTACACATTCCTGTCTGTAAGTTGCAAAAGCTCATTAAGTCTCTTCCTGCACGTCCGTGATAGGAAATTTGATTATTCTCGTTTATGAAAGGTGATCACATTATGTGACTTGGCGCAGTTTAACGAATTACTCGTTTCACAGTCTTCTTCATCAAGAAAAAAGGTCATAAAACTTTGGCCTGTAATATTCACGCTGCCTTTTGGAGGCAACGGAGAAGGCTGTGTCGACCTAGACTGTACACAAACATCTCTAGGGTCACTCAGTAACAAGAGTTTGAACCCCTAAACCCTGCGGAGTGCAAGAAAGTACACAAAGGAAAAACTTAAATTGCATCTTGCTGGGTTTTCTACATCTGAGATCTGATGATGGTCGTAATAGAATGTGGCTCAGCGAAAATACACATCTAAGGCAATGAGTCTCATAGATCACAGCGAGGTAGGTCGTCATTAAATGAGTCTGTGGCATGTATTGATGTAAGACACCTCTCATCGTCATAGAGGGAACTTTGAGGGCTGCATTGTATCAGGTATCCTCCAGCCTACTCTACAGATCCAAAGTCAGTATTTCACATATAGATCTACCTTTCAAGATGACAATGCCTGTACGTATCACACCCATCTCGCAAACTCTGTCATCCAATAGCCAGGAAGCAAACTAAGAAAATGGACTGCATATTCTGCTGACATGTAACCGTCTGAAAATTCTAGAAACCAGTCAAATCTTGCAGTGCCTCTTCATACAATGGATGTCCTCTGAGAGTCACTGTCGAAAAGTGGACAGGCTTGAACCAACATGTTGTCATGGTTGTTTCGAATGCACTGTAGATGTCTTCTGGGAAACCCTTACACATCTTCCATACATTCCCAATCTCTCATCATGCAAGCTCCATATTTCTGGAGTCTGAAGAAAGATATGCTTCGTACGAGGAGAGCACTTCCGCGTACAGTCATAATTATGTAGGCAACGACAATAATTTTTCCATGAAGGCATTGACCGTCTTATCTTACTGTGGCGTAAATGTACTAACACTTTACCTTACTTGCAGAATAAAATTTGAAAATATATTTAGATATTACAAAGCATATGCAATGCATTTAAGAATGTTACATGACAAGTGCGATGGCACGATGCAGCTACCAATCTAACATACATCAAGTAAAAATGAATTGTCGTGAATGACCTCGTCAGCTTCATCTTCACCATGCAGATGCTGTCGCTTTTTCCTCCTGCTTTTGATGTGTCAGGTCTTGGTGGCTACTGTACATATGCATTATTTGAAAGCGTTCCTCGACAGCAGTATTGACTTCCACGTAAAGGATGCGGTAAGAAGTATCAGATCGAATTTTAAGAAAATTCGATACAACTTCGACTTCGTTTGAAAGTAATATTTGAGCGGCACGACGCTGAGTAACATTTGGCCGTTCGGCTCTCAAACCATTAGTGAACAAGTCTGACACACATCTGAACCACTGGAGAACTCACACAGCAAATTAACGTAATCAACTAAGTATTCTACAAATGAGTTGTAGACACCATTTAAATAAAATTTAGCTTATTATTCATTTAGCACATCAACGCACAGAGAGCCCTGGAAACATACTTCCTATCATATCACCAGTAATAGCAGAAGTGGCTTACCTAACGATCAAGTCCTCTTGACTCAATATTTTGTTTGAAGAAAAATAAAAGCGTTGCAGTGTATCTTTTTTCCTCACTTGGAATGTCTCTGCACTAGGTTTGATTTGGACTCTTTGTATTTTGATATATTACATGTTTTATGAAATACTTTACATAGAAGCTGTTTCAGTTTAAGAATTTACCAAAAAGTGAAAAATTTACACATATTTTAACATGCCCATTAGCGATTTCTTTTGAAATAATAAACAGTTTACTTAGTTTTTTCCATCTTTCTCATACAAGCCCAGAGCTAGTGTGGTAGCAAGATATCGATGTCCCGTAGCTGCAACCACCTGCATCGAAGTTTACTGTAACCCGAACTTAATTCGGTAGATAAAAATTTCATTTAAAATTAATAAGAAAGTTTAAACACTGCAGAAGGCAGTTTATATTCTCTCTCTCTCTCTCTCTCTCTCTCTCTCTCTCTCTCTCTCTCTCTCTCTCTCTACTTCCCTCCCTCTTTACCTATCTATTTCTATCTCCCCTTTAACCATAATCGAAACGAAACGCAATTCGTTCGAAGCCGTGAACAGCTTACTGCGGCTTTTCTTACAGTAAATGTGATTAATTCCCAATCAGCATCAATTAGTTACTACCTAATCATCAAAAGGCAAGTGCTGGACCTGAAGTTGTTAGTTTAGCTGGATTAGTCAAGAGGGCTTCATTCATGCATTGTTGGTTCCAGCCCTTTTACAAGTATGGAACAGTTGTGAAACACAGAAATCAGCTTAGACTTTCCGGGAATAATTAAGTAAAATGCGTGGATAATCATCATTGAAGGGTAAACATTATAAAATGATCTCGTGGTATAACAACGCGGCCTACATCGGATGATTTAAACTTTAATGAAGTGTTTATTCAGAGTTTAATACAAAAATATTCGATTGGTAGCCATGCACCGATTTTTAATACATTAATTCAAGATACTGATTCTTAGTAGAAGCAGAGAATTCGTAGCTAATAGCATTCATGAACGAAATGCTTGGAGCCAAGCAAAAAAAAAATCACTAAAACAGGCAATGAAGTCTCAAATTTCAACAGAAAGTAAGACACGGCTTTCCGGGCGAGAAGTAGCGCCGGTCCCCGGCACGAATCCGCCGGGTGGATTTGTGTCGAGGTCCGGTGAGCCAGCGAGTCTGTGGATGGTTTTTAGGCGGTTTTCCATCTGCCTCGGCGAATGCGGGCTGGTTCCCCTTATTCCGCCTCAGATACACTATGTCGTCGATTGCTGTGCAAAGTCTGGAACCGCGCGACTGCTCCGGTCGCAGGTTCGAATCCTGCCTCGGGCATGGATGTGTCTGATGCCTTTAGGTTAGTTAGGTTTAAGTAGTTCTAAGTTCTAGGGGACTGATGACGTCAGAAGTTAAGTCCCATAGTGCTCAGAGCCATTTGAACCATTTTTTTTTTGCTGCGTAAACAAGTTTTCCACGTACGCGTACACCACCATTACTCTACCACGCAAACATAGGGGTTACACTCGTCTGGTGTGAGACGTCCCCTAGGTGGGGGGGAGGGGGTCCACTGGGGGCCGAACCGCACAATAATCCTGGGTTCGGTGTGGGGCGGCGGAGGGGTGAGTGGACTGCAGTAGTCGTCGTGGGGTTATGGACCACTGCGGCTGCGGCGGGAACGAGCCTCTCTCCGTCGTTTTTAGGTCCCCGGTTAACATAACATAACATACAAACAGTGTCAGATTTACTGCAGTTGGACAATATTCAGTCACTGATGACCTTTCTGTGACTAAGTTCATCAGAATTCAGAGTTCCAAAACTGGTAGACACTGAAATATTTCTAAATACTAAATAACATACTTAAGCCCAAGTGGCTCTGTGGCGGCATTATACCCTCAAGACACCTTACCAATCTAACTGAACCAACAGAAGATGTCTGATTTGCTCGTCTGCTTAAAACCTTTGTCACATGACCACTACGTTAGTCAGCATAGTGTCTCTCGACCTGACCACCATCAGTGAAATCAGACGTATCATAACATTTACACAGATTTAATAATACGTAATTTTTTATTTAGTCGTAGGCTAGGGTCCTCCGTCGGGCAGACCGTTCGCCGGGTGCCGGTCTTTCAATCTGACGCCACTTCTGCGATGTGCAGTCGATGAGGATGATAGGATGATGATGATGACAGCACAACACCCAGTCTCTGGGCGGAAAAATGCCTCGACCTAGCCTGGAACGGAACTCGGGCCCAGGGGATTGACAATCCGTCACGGTGAAAATTCAGATGCCGGGGGCGGACATAGTACGTATTAAGCTTTCCTTATTTCGTCTTACATGATCTCTCTATACTTTCTATTAACTATTTACTTTTTCACCGTATTCGGAGCTGCAGTTAAAGCAAATCAATGTAAAACCTTTACACACTGGTGCTCTAATTTAGTCAAATGATAATATTACACAGTCAAATTTACCGACATACCACTTTAAATACATGCATATATCGTGTGTGTGCATCAATAGTAAAAGATTTTATAAACAATTTTTGTTTCAGATTCTAATTCCTTCGTTAATAGCAATTTTATAAACATGTTAATAATATTAATAATCTCGTATCACTATCGTCAATCAGAGCCGATCTCAAGATTTTACATAGTATGTGAGAAAGGGCGCTGCGTGACACAATGATACGATCAATTCTTTGAAATCATGTACATGTTTCCCATTGTGACAGACGTTTGAAATTTCGCTCAAATGTGGCTACAAATTTTCTCTGTAATGGTGCAAAAGCGCGGAGCCCTGCGACGCCACCCTCGGACTGTGTGACGCTTCAAACAACAAGTTGTCGACGTATACGAAAAGAAGCCAGAGCTCAGAAGTTCATGTGAGATGTAAGGCAAGTTAATGATGTCACATTGGTACGAAATGGTACAACACACGATGGAAAAGGCCTCTTACCCACAACTTCTGTTAACACCTCTGCGATGGAAGTCAGAACCGTGAATTCCAGTGTTGAAATACCGCAGTTTTCTTATAGGCGTCCGAAGGAAACATTGTAGACACACAGCCTCTCATACCCGACACAAAAAGGGTTCAAGGGGTGGCATAAAGGGCGTCAGTGAGACTACCCATTCTCCAGGGGCGTTCATTTACTCACATTTCGCGTTCGAGAACAGCAGTTTGCAGTGCGATGTGCTGTAAAACGACGTCTTTAACAATTTTTGATATTGCTGACGCCCCCGCACAGTCTCTCATCTCAAAGTTAAAGCGACTTGCTTAAGACATGCCTTACGATTTCGTCGAGAGACAACTTGGACTAGCAGTCGGCTACATGATTAAGGATCTTTGAGGCGTTCATGTCTTTACTGATATACTTGCAAATACATGGCATGAAAGGTGTCAGCAGACGACTTTCAAAAATGGTTCAAATGGCTCTGAGCACTATGGGACTTATCATCCATGGTCATCAGTCCCCTAGAACTTTGAACTACTTAAACCTAACTAACCTAAGGACAGCACACAACACCCAGCCATCACGAGGCAGAGAAAATCCCTGACCCCGCCGGGAATCGAACCCGGGAACCCGAGCGTGGGAAGCGAGGACGCAGACGACTTTCAACGGGAATAAATAATGACGGGTGTAAATGAGCAATATCGATATGTCAGCGTATATTTTCTCAATTGGCGTGTTTACTTTCCGCAGTCTCAGGCGGCGGCCAGCGCAACGTCCATCTTAGCGGATCGGTCGAGATGTCCGGGGCAGTGGCGAGCTGCAGTGAGTTGCGTCATTATCACCCTTGTTGGCTGCGCGTGATATATTGCCATATACTTGTAGCTGAGTGAGCTCATCTAAATGTTATTATGAGTGATCACAGTTTACCAATCGGCTTCTACCTCTCTATAACGTTTTTAACTTATACTTCTGCAAGTGATCTTTGATAACCATTTCTTTTTCCTTAAGTTACTATGACAATGCATGGAGTGTCAAAGCAGGACATACACTCCTGGAAATGGAAAAAAGAACACATTGACACCGGTGTGTCAGACCCACCATACTTGCTCCGGACACTGCGAGAGGGCTGTACAAGCAATGATCACACGCACGGCACAGCGGACACACCAGGAACCGTGGTGTTGGCCGTCGAATGGCGCTAGCTGCGCAGCATTTGTGCACCGCCGCCGTCAGTGTCAGCCAGTTTGCCGTGGCATACGGAGCTCCATCGCAGTCTTTAATACTGGTAGCATGCCGCGACAGCGTGGACGTGAACCGTATGTGCAGTTGACGGACTTTGAGCGAGGGCGTATAGTGGGCATGCGGGAGGCCGGCTGGACGTACCGCCGAATTGCTCAACACGTGGGGCAAGAGGTCTCCACAGTACATCGATGTTGTCGCCAGTGGTCGGCGAGGGGTGCACGTGCCCGTCGACCTGGGACCGGACCGCAGCGACGCACGGATGCACGCCAAGACCGTAGGATCCTACGCAGTGCCGTAGGGGACCGCACCGCCACTTCCCAGAAAAGTAGGGACACTGTTGCTCCTGGGGTATGGGCGAGGACCATTCGCAACCGTCTCCATGAAGCTGGGCTACGGTCCCGCACACCGTTAGGCCGTCTTCCGCTCTCGCCCCAACATCGTGCAGCCCGCCTCCAGTGGTGTCGCGACAGGCGTGAATGGAGGGACGAATGGAGACGTGCCGTCTTCAGCGATGAGAGTCGCTTCTGCCTTGGTGCCATTGATGGTCGTATGCGTGTTTGGCGCCGTGCAGGTGAGCGCCACAATCAGGACTGCATACGACCGAGGCACACAGGGCCAACACCCGGCATCATGGTGTGGGGAGCGATCTCCTACACTGGCCGTACACCTCTGGTGATCGTCGAGGGGACACTGAATAGTGTACGGTACATCCAAACCCTCATCGAACCCATCGTTCTACCATTCCTAGACCGGCAAGGGAACTTGCTGTTCCAACAGGACAATGCACGTCCGCATGTATCCCGTGCCACCCAACGTGCTCTAGAAGGTGTAAGTCAACTACCCTGGCCAGCAAGATCTCCGGATCTGTCCCCCATTGAGCATGTTTGGGACTGGATGAAGCTTCGTCTTGTACGTCCAGCACGAACGCTGGTCCAATTGAGGCGCCAGGTGGAAATGGCATGGCAAGCCGTTCCACAGGACTACATCCAGCATCTCTACGATCGTCTCCATGGGAGAATAGCAGCCTGCATTGCCGCGAAAGGTGGATATACACTGTACTAGTGCCGACATTGTGCATGCTCTGTTGCCTGTGTCTATGAGCCTGTGGTTCTGTCAGTGTGATCATGTGATGTATCTGACCCCAGGAATGTGTCAATAAAGTTTCCTCTTCCTGGGAGAATGAATTTACGGTGTTCTTATTTCAATTTCCAGGAGTGTAGTTTCAGCGGTACTTAGCCACAACTACATATTCTGCTGCAATATTTAAATGTTTTCAGGGTGTATGTGAAATATTAATGGTACGGGTGTTACTTAACACCTGTTTGTTTAACCTTTAAATCTAAAGGGGGTAGAAGAGCTGAACCAATAAAGTCAACATTTCAGTTCCAATGGTTTTATTAGCTACCCATTTGACAGGCGCCACTCGGGCAAGATTATTTAAGAGACTTACATTACATAAAATCATAAGAAACTTAATAAATCATTAGCCAAACATTGAGAACCGCCACTCAAGAAAAATATTTACGAAATTTCCATTACATAAAATCATAAGTTAATTGATCATTAGGCAAAATGAGATTTTCACCCTGCAGCGGAGTGAGTGCAGATATGAAACTTCCTGGCAGATTAAAACTGTGTGCCGGACCGAGACTCGAATCGAGACCTATGCCTTTCGCGGGCAAGTGTTTTACTAACTGAGCTACCCAAGCACGACTCACGCCCCGTCCCTACAGCTTTACTTCTGCCAGTTCAGAAAATGTTGAAATGTGTGTGAAATTTTATGGGACTTAACTGCTAAGGTCACCAGTCCCTAAGCTTCCACACTGCTTAACCTGAATTATCCTAAGGACAAACACAAACACACCAATGCCTGAGGCAGGACTCGAACCTCCACAGGTACCAGCCGCACAGTTCTGCCACTACCTCGTCTCCTACTTTCTAGGAGAGTTTCTGTGAAGTTTGGAAAACATGACCACAACTTAAACAAAGCAAGTCAAGTTAAGATACAACAGAAAATGTGTACGAACTGAAGCAAGGCTCAAGCTTGTAAGGCCGAAGTTAAACCACGAGACGTGGCTCCGTTTGCAACCCCGCGTCGAGTAGGCCACCAAAATGGGAACCAAGCAAACGCTACCGAAGAGGAACACACGAGCACAGGCAAAGTCCACCGCCCGTAAGCCAAACTTGTAATCTAAAGGGAAGCTCTACGCTTCGGCTGCCCGCTGTCTCAGCCCACTACAACACAGACCATACCCGACAACAGGAGGCGGAAAGCTTCTCTTAACTTTAACATCTAAGATAGACCAGTAAATAGAATAAAGGGTAAACAACAGCTAATTTCACTCGCAAGTCCTTCAAGTGAAACAGTACTTGATAAACAAACACTAAGAGTGTGAAATGAACCGGCTCTCGAGAATCGACACTGACTAGAACTTATGGACACACATCTGCAAATAAATCTATATTATGCGGAAGCAGAGCACACGGTTAGTAAGAGGCCACAAATGCAAACAAACAAACATAACATCACACGTCCTGCAGCGTCTTACTGTACCAAGAGTGATCACAATGACAGTTAACTAAGCGCTCTTAGGAAATAGCGCTGGCCGTAGTGGCCGAGCGGTTCTAGGCGCATCAGTCTGGAACCGCACGACTGCTACAGTCGCAGGTTCGCATCCTGCCTCGGGCATGGATGTGCGTGATGTCCTTAGGTTAGTTAGGTTTAAGTAGCTCTAAGTTCTGAGGGACTGTTGACCTCAGCAGTTAAGTCCCATAGTGCTCAGAGCCATTTGAACCATTACTAAATAGCGTACTTAAAAGAAATGGCTCTGAGCACTGTGGGACTTAACTGCTCCGGTCATCAGTCCCCTAGAACTTAGAACTGCTTAAACCTAACTAATCTAAGGACATCACACACATCCATGCCCGAAGAAGGATTCGAACCTGCTTCTATAGCGGTCGCGCAATTCCAGACTGAAGCGCCTAGAACCGCTCGGTCAGAGCGGCCGGCAATAGCGTACCTAACTTGATGGCTTGATGCTGGGGCGATTTTGCGAACATGTCAAACCATCGCCTGACATGATCATAACAGTGTGTCCGTCCAAGGAATCGGGCACATCCACGGCTCACGAGGTTTCCGGAGAATGCCAACGCCCGTAGACTCTAGTACAACCACGTGACAACCGCCGCCCGGCCTCAGGCACGCCGTCTTCGCTTCTTTCCGCCAGCCAATCGTCGACTCGCACACCGAGGCGTAACGTCCTCAAAGCGTTGTGTCCTCCATCCTGCTCGCGGTCGGCACACCCTTATATCTCGAGCCGGCCCAGGCCCAAAGACAAACCTCTGCACTAGGAAATCTATCGTACTCATGCCAGAGATATAATTGACGCCAGTTCCGCCACGACTCAATTAAGTCATTTGTAGTTTAACCATGTGTAAGTGGCATCTCCCCGGCTTTCACAACCAATTTTCTCTCTCTGTATTATAGCTCTGGATATTTTTTTTCCCGACTAGTATCAGGATCGCTCTTAACATTCGAAGGTTTCAGTTGGACTCTTAGTAAGCAACGTATTATCATTCTGCCTGGTTCAGTGCTTATGTCAATGTCTGAGAACCTAATTATTTCAGAGATACATCTATTTTATTCAAGTGTTAACGGATTTGTATTTCTTTAATTGTGCTCATGAGATAATTATTTAAATAATTCAACTACTCATTCGGAACCACAAATTGCTTATTAATTTCACAAATAATGCCTAACGAATTAACTTAGTAAATATTGTGCCATTCATTTAGTAAATGCTGTGATTTGCTATCAAGGAAAACTTTGTTTCAACAAATTTTGTACAGGGTCTTTCAGTTCTAATCAAAACGTCATGGATGCCGCTTCGAACCTAGTCACTGCTTGAATTTTTAATAAAAGTCATTGCTAATGGTCGTTGAATACTTCCAGCAAAAGTAGTCACCCTAGTTTCGCCAACTGTCTGTCAAAGACGTTGAAGGAGCGGACAGTATTTCAGGGCATCCTCTTCTCTTGGCGCGGCAAATTGTCCCTAAGAGGCAGAAGAATTAGCAATGATCAACTGGATCAGAAGGCAAAAGGCAATGGAAACCACTGCATGAAAGGTAAACAATATGTATCAAAAATGGCTCTGAGCGCTGTGGGAGTTAACTTCTGAGGTCATCAGTCCCCTAGAACTTAGAACTACTTAAACCTAACTAACCTAAGGACATCACACACATCCATGCCCGAGGCAGGATTCGAACCTGCGACCGTAGTGGTCGCGCGGTTCCAGACTGTGGCGCCCAGAACAATGTGTATCCACAGGAGATGTGGCCTGTAACTGAAAAAGTGTCATGATGATCTCTCCATTGGCTAATGATTCCAGACAAGTCTCCCATTCGGATTTTCGAATGGGAACTGCCAAAGGAGAGGCAATTATGAGAAAAAGTTTGATCAACCGACGAAAGAATAACGTTCTGCTAGTCGGGGCGTGGAATATAAGGCGTCTAATCGTGGTAGGAGAGTGATAAAACCTGAAAACGGAAATGCTAATGCCCAATCTAGACATAGTGGCGTCAGTAACGGTAAATGAAAAAAAGACAATAATTTATGGTTCGACGAGTATAGGGTAATATCAACAACAGCAGAAAATACTACAACGGGAGTTTAATTCGTTATGAATAGGACGGTAGGGAAGACAGTAAGTTACTGTGGACAGTTCAATGACAGGGTTGTTCTCATCACAATCGACAGCAAACCAACATCGGCAACAGTAGTTCAGATACACATGCCGACGTTGTAAACTGAAGATGAAAGGGTAGAGGAAGTATATCAGGATACTGAACTGGTAATTTAGTACGTAAAGGGAATGAAAAGTCATGGGGGACTGGAATGTGGTTGCAGGGGAAGGCGTAGAACAAAGGGTCATGGGAGAATATAGGTTTGGAAAAGACTGGGAGATCCGGGAAGATTCCAATTACATCATGGCAGAGATTCGGAAATCAGATACCAGACTGTAAATCCTACCGAGGACCAGATATCATTAGTGATTAAGAGTAGGCTGAAATTTAAGTACTAGTTAGAAAGAATCAATGCTTACGAAGAATTAAAAGATTTGTTTCAAGTTCTTTGAGGCTATAGATACTGCGATAATGAGCAGCGCACAAGGTAGTTCAGTTGAAGAGCAATGAACATCTCCAGTAAGAGCCGTCACAGCATTTGGACAGAAAACCACAAATACAGGGAAGGTAACTGCAACGAAACAATGGGTAGGAGAAAAAATGCGTCAGTTGATCGACGACAGATTGAAGTAGGAAAATATTCAAGCAAATTGAGAAACACAGTAAAACAAGTCACTTAGGAACAGAATAAGCAGGAAGTACAGGGAAGCTAAGGCTAAATGGTTGCACGAAAAATGTGAACAAATAGAAAAAGAAATGATTGTCGGGAGGATTGACTGATCTTACAGACAAATCAAAACAACTTCCTGTGAAATTAAAACCAAGGGCAGAAACATTAAGAGTGGAATGGGAATTTTACTGTTAAATGCAGCGGACAGCTTGAAGCGGTGCATTGAAGGACACTTCCGGGGAGGACTCATCTGATGACGTAATAGCGATATACCTTCAGACTTTCACAAAAACATCATATACATAATTCCGAAGTTGGCAAGAAACGACAAGTAGAAGAAATATCTCGCAATCAGTTCAACAGCACATTCATCCAAGTTAATGAAAGAATAATATACAGAAGAATGAAAAAGAAAGTGGACGACCTGTTATATGACGATCAGTTTGAGTTTAGAAAAGATAATGGGACCAGAGAACCAGTTCTGACGTTGAGGGTGACAGTGGCAGCAAGACTGAAGAAAATCATGGTACGTTCATAGAATTTGTGGGCCTGGAAAAAGTGTTCGATAATGTAAAATGGTGCAACATTTTCGAAATTCTGAGAAAACTAGGGGTAAGCTATGGGGAAAGACTAGTAATATTGATACACAACATGTACAAGAATAGAGAAGGAACATTAAGACTGGAAGACCAAGAACGAAGTGCTCGGATTAAAAAAGGTGTCAGACAGGAATTTAGCGTCTTGCCGTTACTGTTCAATCTATACATTGAAGAAACAGCGACGGAAATAAAAGAGTGGCTTCAAAATTCAGGTTGATACGTTATCAATGATAAGACTCATAAGACTCACCTGTAACATTGCTATCCTCAGCCAAAAAAAGACCTTGAAGACCTAATGGTACCGACTGGCCGCCGTGTCATCCTCAGCTCTTTGGATTCACTAGATGCGGATACGGACGGGCATGTGGTCAGTTCACTGCTCTCCAGGCCGTTGTCGGTTTCCATGACCAGTGTTGCTACTTCTCAGTCAAGGAGCTCCTCAATTGGTCTCACAAAGGCAGCCCGCTTGCCAACGGCGCTCGGCAGACCTGGACGGTAAACCATGCAGCCCGACAGCGCTTAACTTCGGTGCCCTGACCGGGGGCGGTGATATGACTGCTCCAAGGCCGTTCGCTTATACTCAAAGCGATGGAATGAACAATCTAATGAGTACAGAATACGGATTTAAGATAAATCGGAAAAAGAAGAAAGTAATGAGAAGTAGCAGAATTGAGAAAAGTGGGAAAATATCAGAACTGGTAAGGATCTCAAATGCACTGGCGAAAAGGCCATTCCTGGCCAGGAGAAGTCCACTAGTATGAAACATAGGCCTTAATGTGAGGGAGACATTTCTGAGACACTACATTTGGAGCTTAGCTTTGTACTCTAGTGAAACAAGGTGTGTAGGAAAATTGGAACAGTAGAGAATCAATGCATGTGAGATGTGGTGCTACAGAAGAATGTTGGAAATTAAGTGGAGTGATGTGGTAAGAAATAAGGAGATGCTGCAGAGAATAGGTGAAGAAGGAATATATGGAAAGTCGGCCGGTGTGGCCGAGCAGTTCTAGGCGCTTCAGTCTGGAGCCGCGCGACCGCTACGGTCGCAGGTTTGAATCCTGCCTCAGGGATGGATGTGTGTGATGTCCTTAGGTTAGTTAGGTTTAAGTAGTTCTAAGTTCTAGGAGACTGATGACCTCAGATGTTAAGTCCTATTGTGCATAGATCCATTGAGCCAATATATGAAAAACATTGACAAGAAGACGGGATTGCAGGTAAGACATCAGAGAATAGCTTCCAGGGCACTAGAGGGAGCTGTTGTGGGAGAAAACGTTACAGTAAAACAGAGATTGGAATACATTGAGCAATTAATTGAGGACATAGGTTGCAAGTGCTCCTCTGAGATGAAAAGGTTGGGACAGGAGATGAATTCATGGCAATCTGCTAGAAGATTAATGACTGACAAAAAGTTAATAAGCAGGTTAAGATTTGCGCTTATGTACGGTCTGTCACCTCACCATTCGTAAGTAATTGCCTGCTCCATTTCAGTAGAATATTACAAACTAAAGTGAAATACGACTGCCACAAATCGACTATTCGACCTTTCCTCAGTGTCGTTATCTTGTTCTAGTCGACGGACAGGCGCCTCGCAGACGCTGATGGGAGTGGTCCGTGCCCCAGTTCTTCGCTACGTCGCTGCCTGCTTCCGTTTTATCGACGCGACGCGCAGCCGACGGGTACACTGGCCGCTGCCGTTGTATTTCTGCACTGCGACAGGACTCGTACGCTGCGACGCCTTCCGTGCCGCGCTACCTTTGCCAGCCGCCCACACAGTCACTTACGCGACATAGTCGAAGCTTTAGGTATTCGGCAGACTGCCTTCAGTCTCGTGAAGCCTCAGACATGTGGATTAACGGCATTCGATACTACAGTACAAACAAAACAAGGGAGGTTCTGCATTCACTGCCCGTATGGTCCAATCTTGGCCGGCCATCTACTATCTCATCCTCTGCCGATGACCGCACCAGACGGTGTATGGAGGGGCGCCGGGCCAGCACATCGCGCTCCCGACCGCTGTCGGCGCCATTGACCAGGAAACCCCCACTTTCGCATTAAAGTACAGTGTGATCCGTTTGACATGGCTCAAAAAGAAAACACGCTCTGCAAGAAACTAAGAAAATTTACTGCTTGTAACAGTACATACATATGTAGGAGAGTCTTGAATTTGTGTCTGAAATTTGTGTCACAGCATATTTCCCCTCAACGTGTCCGCCATTGCGAATCCGAAAGATGTCATATCTCGCATGCGTGTTGCGCGACCTGGCGCGCACCACGTTTCTGGAGCAATCTGGCGAAAAGCCGCTGTAGCTACCTCCGTGAGTCGACCACATTCTGTGGGCTCTGTGCGTACACTTTTGACGTGACGCAGCCATACACAAAAAAATGTCAAGTAAGTGTTAGGTCTGCCTATTAGAAGTCTATGGGATAGATCCACCACGGTCACACCAGCGACCGTTGAATATCTGGTTTAATCGTCACGTGGTGGAGCGCCGACCTATTGGTACACTACTGGTCATTAAAATTGCTACACCACGAAGATGACGTCCCACTGGCGCGAAATTTAACCGACAGGAAGATGGTGCTGTGATATGCAAATGATTAGCTTTTCAGAGCATTCGCACAAGGTTGGCGAGGGTGACGACACCTACAACGTGCTTACATGAGGAAAGTTTCCTAAAGATCTCTCATACACAAACAGCATGCCGTTGCCTGGTGAAACGTTGTTCTGATGCCTCGTGTAAGGAGGAGAAATTTGTACCATCACGTTTCCGACTTCGATAAAGGTCGCATTGTAGCCCATCGCGATTGTGATTTATCGTATCGCGACACTGCTGCTCGCGTTGGTCGAGATCCAATGACTGTTAGTAGAATATGGAATCGTTGGGTTCAGGAGGGTAATACGGAACGCCGTGCTGGATCCCAACGGCCTCGTACCAATAGTAGTCGAGATGACAGGCATCTTATCCGCGTGACTGCAACGGATCGTGCAGCCACGTCTCCATCCCTGAGTCAACAGATGGGGACGTTTTCAAGACAACAACCATCTGCACGAACAGTTCGACGACGTTTGCAGCAGCTCGGAGACTATGGCTGCGCTTACGCTTGACGCTGCATCACAGACAGGAGCGGAGCGCCTTCGATGGTGTACTCAGTGACGAACCTGGATGCACGAATGGCAAAACGTCAGTTTTTGAGTGAATCCAGGTTCTGTTTACAGCATCATGATGGTCGCATCCTTGTTTGGCGACATCGCGGTGAACGCACATTGGGAGCGTGTACTGGCGTAACACCCGGCTCTACCCTTCATTCGATCCCTGCGAAACCATACATTTCAGCAGGGTAATGCACGAACGTACGTTGCAAGCCCTGTACGGGCTTTTCTGGATACAGAAAATGTTCGACTGCTGCCCTGGCAGGCACATTCTCCACATCTCTCACCAATTGAAAACGTCTGGTCAATGGTGGCCGAGAAGCTGGCTCGTCACAATACGACGGTTACCACTCTTGATGAACTGTGGTATCGTGTTGAAGCTGTATGGGTAGCTGTACCTGTGCACGCCATTTGACGCAATGCCCAGGCGTATCAAGGCCGTTATTACGGCCACAGGTGGTTGTTCTGGGCACTGATTTCTCAGTATCTATGCACCCAAAATGCGTGAAAACGTAATCACATGTCAGTTCTATTATAATATATTTGTCTAATGAATACCCGTACATCATCTAAATTTCTTATTTGTGTAGCAATTTTAATGGCCAGTAGTGTAGTTGGTCCCAACTTGCTGCACTCCAGGGACCACATAGCGCTCGATCATTTCAAGGTAACTGACAGCACTAATGAGCCGAAGACTTTCTCGTGGGGCACTCTGCACCACACATTCACTTCAGGACTGGCTGTTTCCAGTTCGTAAGAGTCCCCTGGATTCTCTGTTCACTAAGTGACGCAGTTGCGCGTTTCACAATCCACTCCCATGTTATGTACGGTGTATTCAGCTCTGCTGCTAAGTGCTAGTCTGACTTTCGTGGACTCTGAGTTACAGCTTGTCGAGTACGTTCCTCGTTGTTTCTATCACGCTGACTTCCGCCTACGTGAAGAGTCTGCAGCTCATTTTTCAAGGACATGTTGTACTATTTAACAATGCCTCGATTTGGCCGGACGTAGCTAACGTTGCATCGACGTCTGGTCTCTATGACACTCGAAAATTTTGAATGCCATACGACACACTGAGGGTGTAAAGGCCATTTTCACTTCATAATCGAGACACACTAAACTCTCTATCAAACTGGTGTTTGCTCTGAGAACTATGTCTTCCGTACAATGTGTTTCTGACATCTGCTGTTTGCGCTGTGAACTGTGCGCTGCTGTCTTGCCTTTCGGGACGTGGTCACCTATTGTTAATTCCCATATTTTTCACTTACATCACGAAAGCATTTTTTTTTTTTTTTGAGTTCTCAGATTTACTTACGTCATCGCTTCTTCGATGTTCAGTTTGAACAGTAGGGGCGAAAGGCTATGTCCCTGTCTTACACCCTTTTTAATCTTGGTCTTCCATTCTTATGGTCCCTTTCTGGTAGTTGTACAACTGCATGTTACCCGCCCTCCCCTATAGCTACCCTCATTTGCTCAGAATTTCGAACGTCTTCCATCATTTTACATTGTCGAACGCTTTTTCCAGGTCGACAAATACTACGAGCGTGTCTCGTCTTTTCTTCAGTATCGATACTCATCTAACACTCGACTTAATGAATGTAATCTTGTACTCTCCTCACATCTCAAACGGAATATCCTGTAGCTTTTCAGTTGGCCTCACGAGGCTGAGTGCACCCCGCTCCAGTCTTTCCAGAAACGAAAGATCCTTGAGAACATCGGGAATCGAACGCGTGGCCTTCTAATAGCAGGCATAAGCGCTGAACACAGAGCTCCGGAGACTAACTTGGGTTACAATGCCATTCTAAAAGTAGAGAAAGTACGGACATGACGAGTTGCCTAACTCACCAAATAACCTATTGTGCCTTCCTAATTATTGGCGCTAGCATAACGCTGATAGCGAGCAAGAACATTCGTTTACTGTTTATTTGTGCTATTTTAAACTATGTCACAAAATTAACGATGACGCCAAGCGTAATACGGTGTTTAGATTTTTTTATAATTAGTCCACCCCAACAAAATTTATCAACAGATAACCAAACTCTGTGAAAGTGTGATGAATGAATCTTCAGTTCGAAAACGGCACAACATGTGGCCCAAGATTCTGCCCGACAACGCAATGCTCAAATAACTTAACGGGGATGCGGTTGCAGTTTTACCTTAAATATGGCAGGGTGTGGTCATATCCCAATATTGGGTATTGTCGAGGACGTATCCCAGCTACATTCCCGTAAGTTAGTTGATGACAAATCACATTTAATCGCAGACGAACGAATGTTCGTCATGAAGAACAATCGCCCCATTTTCATTTATGACTGACGAATTCAAATCCAGGACTGACGAAAAATTCAGCAGTACAGGCGTTTCACTATTGACCAACTTCTCACGGTTGGTGTTCACGGTCATACAGTGTTTAGAAAGTCATCAATTTCGTCAGTGACACTAGAAATTACTTATTTTCAGAATTGCAGTTTGGGCCTTGAGGCCATTATCAAGCTGTTTCTTGCAAAAGACTGCATTTCGGCACATGTCAAACTTTAAAAACCCTCGTACGTGTACACACGCCATCCTTATATCTGAGCCGTTTTAACTGATAGAATACAGCAAAAATACACCAGCGCGATTTTGCTTACATTCGAAACTGATAAAAATTACATAAATAAATAGCAATATTGACATTCTTAACACAAATACCGAAAAACCACAGTTCTTGTACGCCGTTTACATATGAAATGGGGCACTTCACATGTATTTCTTACAGATTCCTTAGTCTAGAAAGTGTTTTAAGTTATCTAATTACGTGAGAACTGCCTACAATTTCACTGTAGACAACACGACTGTTGAAGACAGTTTCTTACTTTCAAAGAAGACTTCCAGTCACAGAAATAAATTACTATAAATTTTTATGACTTATGATGTACATGAAAGGCAACAAATAAAATCTGTTCTCACACATTTCTTTTGTGCTTTAAGCGAACCATCTTTGAAGCATAACTTTTGCTACAAATAGTCGTTTGTCAAACTCAGCAGTAGGTTACATCATGTTTAAATGTTTATCAAGCATATTTTGAAAGAATTTTTCGCATTCTCTTTTCTTCTGGACGTATATCATGTTGATGTCGCCGTTGAGTTGAATTGAATATACTAATGTAACGACTACAAAGTAGAATTTACAGAAATCCACTTATTTAAAAAAGCTAATTAAAGTTTCCTTCAGTGGCAAACGCCAGGTGGATCTGAATGTGACACATCTGTCAGCTACAGAAACGATTAATTTAACTTTTTGGTTATGAAAAGAGTAATCACCCGTGCTAGAAAAAGCCGAGCACCAGAGTTCAAAATTGGGGACACGATGAGTACGTTAATTCCAGCGAGTGAGACTTGTGCCGTCAAAGTGAATCAAACAGATTACTCAGTTTCAACATAACAGCGTGTGGGCTTCGCTCACCGATTGCCATATTCTATAACACCTATACCTATCTTTCCATCGGCATGCTGTTCAGGCAGTAGAGATGGGTTTATTACGCATAAAATACAGTAAGCCCACACTATTTAATTCTGTCATTGTGGTCAATACGCGAGAGGTATATATATATATATATATATATATATATATATATATATATATATATATATAGTGTGTGTGTAACATATTCCTGAACACCTTGGATTATTCGCTTATGTAATTTTAGAAATAACATCCGGCGATCTTCAAGACTAATCTTATAGCACATTTCTGGGACGCTCCTGCACTAATTACTGGAACACCTGACTGTACGTCTTCTTTATTTCCACTTTGTCCTAGGCTCATGAACAACACTCAGGAATAGATTTTCTTTGACGATGGAAGTCAGTTAAAGAAGTCTGATGATGGCCTTGTAAACCGAAAAAAGGTTAATTCAGTAAATTAATCCCGTAGAATTTAAGCAATATAGTGCTTTTCATTTATTGTAATGTTGTTCTGCCAAGAACCCACGGAAGGCTCAGTTAACATTACTGCAAAAGGATTAAATCATGAAATAAGATAAGAATTAATGTAGTGTCATTTCTTAATATATGCTTTACAAACTATGACACAACTTTACGGTTGTCTTTCTTGAAGATAGAGCTGAAGCTTTTTGTGAATATAGCTTCTATTGACGTCAGTTGTACACGAAGTGGCCGGCCGGCATGACCAAGCGGTTCTAGGGGCTTTAGTCTGGAACCGCGCAACCGCTACGGTCACAGGTTCGAATCCTGCCTCGGGCATGGATGTATGGGATGTCCTTAGGTTAGTTAGGTTTAAGTAGTTCTAAGTTCTAGGGGACTGATGACCTCAGATGTTAAGTCAGCGTCATTTGAACCATTTTGTACACGAAGTTTTCGCTCGTAACCTTACTCTTGTTACTTACAACAAAAGACGGTTTCTTGCTAAGACTTTCACATTAGCAGCGTCACAAAGTAGCGTTCCCGTCATTTTGCTTCTATAAACATATATCCGAAAATATAAATGACCACATACTTTACAAATAGTGGTGGTGGTTCGCGTTCACAACTTACAAACTTGGAACTGCGTCTTGGTTGGAGTCATGGATTGAAACTCCACGTAAATCTTTTTTTCCTTACCAATTTTTAGGTCTTCCATTTGTCTCCCCATGTCGATGTCATGTAGTACAGAATCTGTTGCATGAAATTTGAGACATTACCTATTTATATTTGCAACTTTCGCAGATAAACGACTTTCACATTAATATTTTTTCGGAATATTTTAACCAAAATAACTTTATTGGTTTATTGTACCTTCTACGTTCTATAAGTTCCGCTATTATACACATTTATACACCCGTCTGTCTTTTTCTTACTTACACCGAGACACAGACAGCATTGCCGGACAATAAGGTACATCTAAATTTACATATATTCACTGCAAGCTACTGCACATTGTGTGGTGCAGGGTAGTTCGTACCAATATTAGTAATTTGAAGTCTTATTGTACAGGGTGTTTCAAAAATGACCGGTATATTTGAAACGGCAATACAAACTAAACGAGCAGCGATATAAATACACCGTTTGTTGCAATATGCTTGGGACAACAGTACATTTTCAGGCAGACAAACTTTCGAAATTACAGTAGTTACAATTGTCAACAACAGATGGCGCTGCGGTCTGGGAAACTCTATAGTACGATATTTTCCACATATCCAGCATGCGTAGCAATAATATGGCGTAGTCTCTGTATGAAATTACCCGAAACCTTTGACAACGTGTCTGGCGGAATGGCTTCACATGCAGATGAGATGTACTGCTTCAGTTGTTCAATTGTTTCTGGATTCTGGCGGTACACCTGGTCTTTCAAGTGTCCCCACAGAAAGAAGTCACAGGGGTTCATGTCTGGAGAATAGGGAGGCCAATCCACGCCTGTATGTTTAGGATAGCCCAAAGCAATCACACAATCATCGAAATATTCATTCAGGAAATTAAAGACGTCGGCCGTGCGATGTGGCCGGGCACCATCTTGCATAAACCACTAGGTGTTCGCAGTGTCGTCTAAGGCGGGTTTGTACCGCCACAAATTCACGAAGAATGTCCAGATAGTGTGATGCAGTAATCGTTTCGGATCTGAAAAATGGGCCAATGATTCCTTTGGAAGAAATGGCGGCCCAGACCAGTACTTTTTGAGTATGCAGGGACGATGGGGCTGCAACATGCGGCTTTTCGGTTCCCCATATGCGCCAGTTCTGTTTATTGACGAAGCCGTCCAGGTAAAAATAAGCTTCGTCAGTAAACCAAATGCTGCCCACATGCATATCGCCGTCATCAATCCTGTGCACTGTACCGTTAGCGAATGTCTCTCGTGCAGCAATGGTAGTGGCGCTGAGGGGTTGCCGCGTTTGAATTTTGTATGGATAGAGGTGTAAACTCTGGCGCATGAGACGATACGTGGACGTTGGCGTCATTTGGACCGCAGCTGCAACACGGCGAACGGAAACCCGAGGCCGCTGTTGGATCACCTGCTACACTAGCTGCGCGTTGCCCTCTGTGGTTGCCGTACGCGATCGTCCTACCTTTCCAGCACGTTCATCCGCCACGTTCCCAGTCCGTTGAAATTTTTCAAACAGATCCTTTATTGTATCGCTTTTCGGTCCTATGGTTACATTAAACCTCCATTGTAAACTTCGTCTTGTTGCAACAACACTGTGTTCTACGTGGTGGAATTCCAACACCAGAAAAATCCTCTGTTCTAAGGAATAAACCATGTTGTCCACAGCACACTTGCACGTTGTGAACAGCACACGCTTACAGCAGAAAGACGACGTACAGAATGGTGCACCCACAGACTGCGTTGTCTTCTATATCTTTTACATCACTTGCAGCGCCATCTGTTGTTGAAAATTGTAATTACTGTAATTTCGAAAGTTTGTCCGCCTGAAAATGTACTGTTGTCCAAAGCATATTGCAACAAACGGTGTATTTCCATCACTGCTCGTTTAGTTTTTATTGCCGTTTCAAATATACCGGTCATTTTTGAAACACCCTGTATCTACGTATTGACGAATGTAAAAATGCCTATAATGCCTACGTAAGCGCCACACTTCGTCTGATCTTATTTCATGATCCCTACGCGAGGTATACAGGGCGGCTATAATTAAAACTTGAGCCACTGTAGACAGGAAACTATCTACCATACCCGACTTTATAGGTATGACGTCCAGAATATGCGCGGCAGGATTTGCGGTGTTAGTGTTACGAATCACTGTTAGCTGCAGGTGCCGCTACGGCAGGTAAGTATGAAACATAAGAATCAGTGTGCATCACAGCTGCCGACAGTCAACACGGTTCTGGGCAAGATGAGCAGGGCTTCACTCGTAAAGCTTTTTGATCAAAACAGCAGTAACACTGTCACTGCACTTCGCGTTTATCGACGCATTAAAGGAATACGAAGAGGTCCTCTTTCCGTACTGTAGTTGAAGAACATGATTCGGAAGCTCGAATGAAATGGTGGTTTGAGAATTGCTCCTAGAAGAAACCGAAGACTACTTGAACCATAAATTGTTGAAAATGTTACTGCTGACATAGCCGAGAATTTTGGACGCAATATAGATCTTCATGTGCCACGACAGCTGAACATTCCTTGGTTTACCTTTCGAAAAGCGCTGCAAACTCTTTAGCGTGGTTCCATGGTGTTGTGTATCGACATGGTCGTTTGACTGAGCAACTTTTGTAAGCTAGAACGTGAACATGGTAACAAATGTTATCCTCTCATGTGGAAATTAAAATTAATTTTTCTCATTGGTTTATTATATCTCTTTCGTATGTCCTTACAAATGTTTCCACAAACTTTCGTTGCTCTGCGAACTTCGTTTATCAAGGGAGCACTCTCAAGCAGGGAAAGTCTAATTATAACGACCCTGGATGAGGGCGGGAGCCTACTGTCTTCCTCTAACAGCGGTTCTCAATAATAATGCAGTCTTACTTCCCAAGATTCAAACTGAAGTTATCTGAGCATCTTTGTTACACTTGCGTAAGGACTATACAAATATAGCTGTCATTCAAAGTCGGACTCTACAATTTTTCGCACTGTCGGTTTTCCTTATGGGCTATATAAGTTTTCTATTCGCCAACCTACAACATATTTCCGTGTCAGTGCCGATATGTATAGTATTTTATAGTATCAACACGAAGTGTATTGATATGAATGAATTGACATGTATAGCAGAACACGGCATGCTGGAATGGAAGGACTGAACCCAAGCAAATGATAGAGCAAAAATATTTTTTTTAGGCACAATATTGCAAACAACATGTACCGATAGCATGCATAGAACAATTAAGTGAAAAAAGTTCTACAGAAGAAATTCAGTAACCCGAATCACTACGAGCTGACAAAACCATTAGGCTTTTGTTTTAAAAATAAAAACCTAGGCAGGTTCTAAGTGAAACCAAAATCCACTGGACCTAAATTCTAAAATACTTAAAATTTCCTATTGTAATAAAACTTAAAGAATTAACTAGACACTTAAAATATACTTGCTCATAAGAATAATAACATCTAGTAATAAAATAAGGCTTTCCCCCACATTTTTTTTACTAAACCTTGCCGCACTTTGCGCTTCAGATACCCATAAATTGTTTATTTAATGATTTAAGCCTTGGCGCCCCAGGAACAACGCATGACATTTCCATCAGGCGTTAACCTTCTTAACGGATCTAGACACGCAACGCCGCGTGGAACAACTTCCAACAGTATTTTACACACCCAAACGAGGCGGAGCGGCACCACAAATGTCTCAACAAGAGTACACGGCAGCTCACACGGTCTCAACAGTGAAGGCAATTCCTTGACATACATCTCACGTTGCCAAGATGAAACCCATCTGCGGCATATGACCCACTGCACCTGTATTGTGCTCCAGCTGCCATTGAGCGCTCCAAGCGACCGCTACAGGCCCAAAACTCCGCCTGCTCCATACGCGGCCATTTCTTGAGCGGCCAGGCCTGTCCTCTGTGGACTGCCTCCCGACACAGCCTGTCTGCTTCCAGCTCCCGCTCCAGACTCACTTCCAGTATCCACGATGGCTCCCTCATGGGACCAGCCAGACAACAGAGCCGAATGACAAATGTACACAGCCACGCCGGCCGCTGTGGCCGAGCGGTTCTAGACGCTTCAGTCCAGAACCGCAAGACTGCTACAGTTGCAGGTTCGAATCCCACCCTGGGCATGGATGTGTGTGATGTCCTTAGGTTAGTTAGGTTGAAGTATTTCTACGTTCTAGGGGACTGATGACCTTAGATGTTAAGTTCCATGGTGCTCAGAGCCTATACAGCCACGGAGCAAACTCTTTCACGAAACGATTCTTTTGTAAAACCATCGCGGCGTCCAAAAACACGGCACGCACGTATCATTACCGTCAGTAATTATGTATTCGGTTGTTAAGCGGTTCCATCTCTCTATATTGCATTTAGGCTCATTTTAAGATAGTTGTTATTGATTACAGAAAATGGGATTTTATCCTTGTTTTTTCTGCATCTCAGTTCATACTTTGTTGTGGGCGACAGCCTCGTCAGTGAACAGTCTGATAGTGCTGCTGGCCCTATCTAAAAATCTCTTACATACTGTAAGGCGCGGGCCTCAGCAAGCGCTCGTCGCCGTAATCGCATCGCTTGCCGTCGGTCCATTGGCACAACCTCTTGGTCAGTGCCGCGCGGGGTAGCCGTGCGGTCTTGGGCGTCTTGTCACGGTTCGCGCGACTGCCCCGGTCGGAGGTTCGAGTCCTCCCTCGGGCATGGGTGTGTTGTCCTTAGCGTAAGTTAATTTACCGGGTGATCAAAAAGTCAGTATAAATTTGAAAACTGAATAAATCACGGAATAATGTAGATAGAGAGGTACAAATTGACACATATGCTTGGAATGACATAGGGTTTTATTAGAACCAAAAAATACAAAAGTTCAAAAAATGTCCTACAGATAGCGCTTCATCTGATCAGAATAGCAATAATTAGAATAACAAAGTAAGTCAAAGCAAAGATGTTCTTTACAGGAAATGCTCAATATGTCCACCATCATTCCTCATCAATAGCTGTAGTCGAGGAATAATGTTGTGAACAGCACTGTGAAGCATGTCCGGAGTTATGGTGAGGCACTGGCGTCGGATGTTCTCTTTCAGCAACCCTAGAAATGTCGGTCGATCACGATACACTTGCGACTTCAGGTAACCCCAAAGCCAATAATCGCACGGACTGAGGTCTGGGGACCTGGGAGGCCAAGCATGACGAAAGTGACGGCTGAGCACACGATCATCACCAAACGACGCGCGCAAGAGATCTTTCACGTGTCTAGCAATATGGGGTGGAGTGCCATTCTGCTTAAAAATTGTACGTTCCAGCGGGTGTTTATCAGCCAGACTGGGGATGATGCGATTCTGTAACATATCAGCGTACCTCTCAGCCGTCACGGTAGCTGTTACAAAACCAGAATCACACATTTCCTCGAAGAAAACAAAGGCCCGATAACGGTAGATGTGGTAAATCCAACCCATACGGTGACTTTCTCGTCGTGCAATGGAGTTTTCACGACAGTTCTAGGATTTTAGGTAGCCCAAATTCTGCAGTTGCGGGCGTTGAAAGACCCTCGGAGGGTGAAATGAGCTTCGTCGGTTCACACCACGTTACTCAACCAATCGTCATCTTCCGCCATCTTTTGAAACGCCCACACTGCAGATGCCCTCCGCTTCACTAAATCGCCTGGTAACAGTTCATGATGCCGATGGATTTTGTACGGATAGCATCGGAGGGTACGCCTAAGTGCCAACCAAACAGTGGTGTACGGAATGCCGGTGCGACGTGCGACTGCACGAGCGCTGACTTCCCCGTACTAGACGAACTCGCTACAGTCTCCATTTCTTCCTGAACCGTCTCAGCAGCATTACGCCTTGTACTCGGTCGGCCACTACGGGGACTATCGTCTAAACAACCCGTGGCTTCGAACTTCGAAATCATTCTCGCCACAGCTGCATTTGTCAACCGACCTTTACCCGTTCGAATCCCCTTCCTATGGCGACAGGATCGTAACGCTGAACTAGCACATTCCCCATTCTGATAATACAGCTTCACTAAAAGCGCCTTTTCAGGTAACGTTAACATGCTGTAACTGCTTGTGCATATGATTCTCTCTCTCATTACAGGTCCTTTTATACACGATTGTCGCACTGGACTCGCATTCGGGAGGACGACGGTTTAATCCCGCGTCCGGCCATCCTGATTTAGGTTTTCCGTGATTTACCTAAATCTCTCCAGGCAAATGCCGGGATGATTCCTCTGAAACCAACCAACCAACCATACACGATTGTCATGTGCAGTCACTGATATTTTGCTGTCCAGCGACATCTGTCGGACATTTTGGGAACTTTTTTTTTGTTCAAATAAAACCCTATATCATTCCAAGCATGTGTGTCAATTTTTACCTCTCTATCTACATTATTCCATGGTTTATTAAGTTTTCAAATTTATACTGACTTTTTGATCACCCGGTTAGATTAAGTAGTGCGTAAGACTAGGGACCGATGACCTCAGCAGTTTGGTCCCATAGTCTTTACCACAAATTTATAAAATTTTCTTGGTCTGCGGCCAATGGTATTGACAAATCCTGGGACATCTTGGCGGCTTTACACTTAAACATACTGGCCGTCAAGCTAGCAGGTGCCAATGAATCGGTGACCATCGTAGAGCGGCCAACCACCGTGAGGGCGTCGTCGCTTACCAGCCGTCCCCTGGGGACAGCTGTCTCCGTGTGCCATCCTATGTGACCCCCAACGTCTCTCCGATTACACATAACCTTCTAGGGACTGAGGGTTCAATGTTCACCCCAATTCTGCCGGACTTGAGCGCGAAGGTCCTATGTTTAACTATTGAAAATAAATACGTGTACGAACTGTCTCAAAGCTGTGCGTGAGTGGAACTACCCACGCCTACTCATTAAACAACTCGCCACAATATAGCGTACTAAGGAGATTAGAGGTCGTACTGTGTGCTACCTTCGTAGTAGGTAAAAACCTGTCCTATTACTTCAATGTAGGCCAGACTGCCGGCCGGCGTGGCCGAGCGTTTCTAGGCGCTTCAGTCTGGAACACCGCCACCGCTACGGTCGCAGGTTCGAATCCTGCCTCGGGCATAGATTGTGTGGTGTCCTTAGGTTACTTATGTTTAAGTAGTTATACGTTCTAGGGGACTGATGACCTCACATGTTAAGTCCCATAGTGCTCAGAACCATTTGAACATTTTTAGGCCATAATGAGGCCGCAGTAAACCTTGCTCTGGTGGACGAGCCGGATAGAGAGCCACTGTTGGGATAAACTAGTTAGTTGTACTAAACCCTCTGCTGGTGTTGGTCTGGTCTTAGCGACATATGGACCATTCCGTTTGTGCAGTCATGAGTGATAAAAACTTAATACATTAATCGCCATTTGCACGAAGCAGCCAGATATCGTATTCTCCAGCAGAAAAATACCTATGCAAAGCCTTCATTCGTCTTTGCAGAACAACAAAATGCTGACGAGTTGGTGACATCTTTAGCTGTTTACACCTCGATAACCTTTCGACACGTCTTTATAAATTTTGTACTGTCAAGATAACGAAAAACAGAATTACCGCTGGAAATCTTTATGTAGGCTAGAAATGACGCCTTTGTATAACAACGTACGGGAATAGCCTATTACTGCCTCTCAGCTGGAGGTTTACGAACAACGATCAAATTTTATATCGCAATAAAACTTTCGAAGTGCACAAAACGCCAGCGTGCTGTGACGGGAACCGTCAAACTACACCGACGATAAAGGTGAAGCACCAGAAGACGTGGTCGAATGTGAATATAATTTCGTACATGAACGAGCCATCGGTGGCTATGTAAATGATTGCTATTCTGTTTGACAGGTAGAACTGCTACCTGAATACATTATTGTTGTTCGTTGGTTGATTGGTTGGTTAATTTGTGGGGAGGGGACCAAACAGCGATGTTATCGGTCCGACCGGTTAGTGAAGGATGGGGAAGGAAGTCGGTCGTGCCCTTTCAAAGGAACCACCCTGTCATTTGCCTGAAGTGATGTAGTGAAATCAGGAAAACCTGGATCACGTTGGCCGGACGCTGGTTTGAACCGTCGTCCTCCCGAATGCGAGTCCAGTGTGCTAACCACTACGGCATCTCGCTCGTAGTGTCGTTCGTGTTTAATGTTGATACAAAGCCTGGTACGCTATATAAGGGGCGTGATCAGCATCAGATAAGTGATCACTGAGTGAGAAATGGGGATACCATGTACTCGTGTGAAGTATCACAACCTGAAAAAGTTTAAACGAGACCTCATTGTTGGTCTAAACTTGGCCAGCTGGTCGAATAGTGCAATATGCAGATTTGTTGATCGTTCAGATGTGACACTGGCCCGAGGTTGAACTGCATGGGAGCGTGAGGACAGACGTAATCGTCAAGCTTCTGGTTCAGCACGTCTGACCACCACAATGGATGACTGCTGTATTGTGCACCAAAAACATGTAACTCCTTCAGATCTGGCGTACCATTCGTGAACAAGTAATTGAATTCCTGCAATAGTTTAGGTCATCCCGAAGCATAAGCAGAGCCTGCCAGAAAGTGGACTATAAAGTTACCATTGCATGTGCAGGTAGCGGTTAACACTACAAACAGTATTTTTAGAGTGGTTCATTGACCGCGAAGTATGAGGTGCTGATGAATGGCGTTACACCGTGTTCAGTGTTGAATCGCAGTTCTGCAGTAACTCGGATGTCCATCGCGGGTGAGTATGGGGGCGACCTGAGCAGAGGTGTCATTCACCGAATGTTTTGGAGAGGCACAGACATGTTAGTCCTGGCTTCATGATCTGGGATGTATGTTTCCAAGTCGCTGCTTGTAGTGGTTGAGGGAACTCTAACGGAAAAACTGTACGTTTCGGACATCTTGCGTCCTGATGTGTTACCTCTCAACATGACAGTATTCTGGTGCCATTTTTCAACAGATCAATGTTCGTCCATACAGTGTGCGTGTCTCTATGAACTGTCTGAGTGATTTTAAAGTACTCCTATGGCCAGAATGATCTCCACCAGATCTATCTCCGACGAAGCATGTGGCGCACTAGCTCGGATGTCAAGACCGTCCCAGTGCCAGTATTGAAGATATCAAGGACTAATTACTACAGCTGTGGGCGAGATTACCTCACCAGAGGATGCAACAGCTTTATGAGCTTTGTGAAGCCCTTCTCAACTATACATCCTGGCCGAAGGATGTGCAACGTCTTAGTGACAAGTGGGCTTAAACTGCTAACCCCCGGCTAACCCCTGGCGGGGGTTTAAGTCCTTCCTCGCGCACTGGTGTGTGCGTTTGTCCTTAGGACAATTTAGGTTAAGTAGTGTGTAAGCTTAGGGACTGATGACCTTAGCAGTTAGGTCCCATAAGATTTCACACACATTTGAACTTTTTTATTTGTTGAGGCGGCGAATGTGGAGGGTCGTGTGCTAGGGTAGTCCATGCAGTCGTACAAACTCACTATACCAAGGTGATTCAGTAGTTAGCGCCCGGAGTCCTAGGTTCGAATCTCGGACTTAACACAACTTTTCATTCGTTGCTTCAAAATGGTTCAAATGGCTGTGAGCACTATGAGACTCAACTTCTGAAGTCATTAGTCCCCTAGAACTTAGAACTAGTTAAACCTAACTACCCTATGGACATCATACACATCCAAGCCCGAGGCAGGATTCGAACCTGCGACCGTAGCGGTCTCGCGGTTCCAGACTGCAGCGCCTAGAACCGCACGGCCACTTCGGCCGGCCGTTGCTTCGGTCTGCATATATGCATCATATATATCTGAGACTTTGAAAGCTCTCTGGAACCATATGAAGGGCTTATTTCAACAGCCTATAACGCTTCTGAAATTAATTATCCAAACAAACAGAAAGAAAGGCTCATCTCTAGTAAGAAGCCATATGCTTCAATATCAACTGCAGATTCTTCAGCGCTCATTGAACTTTAGGACTCTGTATCTCAAAATGAACAAAAATGGACTTGTAACACTATTGAAATAAGCCTTTCATATAGTTTCGACTGATTAAGGCACCCAATGCCTGCTTTTCAGATAGGAACCCCCATTTCGTTCGATGTTGTGGTGCTACTGCAATGCAGTATGAGACCCTCTGTAATGTTGCTCAGCTTTAGGGGAATACCATATGGGCTGAGGCGTAAATTGGAATTTGGATTGAGGGAGGATGCGTGATAGGATAATTCACGTGCCAGAGTTGCGTAGTGGTTAACACATATGCATTTTGAGCAGGAGGTCCACGTTCGAACCCCGACCTCGGTACAAATTTTCATTCTTCATTATAGTCTGCATACATGCGTGATACATGTTTGAGACTTGATGAGGTCTCTAGAACCATATAGTTTCATTTGATTAAACCTCCTATGCTTAGGGTTCAGGCAGGATCTCCCGTTTCAGTCGATGCTGATGTGCTATTCCAATACAGCTGCAGAGCGTCTGCAAGGTATTACAGTTTAGAGGGAATTGTATGTCGGCTGAGGCGTGAATGGGAATTCGCATTGAGGTGGAAGGTATGCTAGGGCAGGATGTCGGTTGCGTACATTTACTATGCTAGGTTGGTGTACCGGTTATGACATCCGCCTAGTATACAGGACCTGGTAGAATCCCAGCCTTGGCACAAATTTTGCTCTCGTCGCTTCAGTATCCTGATATCTTAGCCATTTATCTATGCAGCCCCCGTTGAAACTTAAACGATCGTCAGTCGTGGAAAGCTGTCCTTTGTTTTTTGCATACTGACTTGCCCCAAAATAAACTGTTCAACCACTCATTAACGTTCTGTGCCAGTTCTTTGTTATTTACATAGTGCATTCCACCAAAAAATATCATTCAATTTGGGAATAACATGGTTATCACTTGGCACTCAGTCCTGGGTATAAGTGGGATGTTCTGAAACTATTCACTTAAATTACCAAAGGAAAACCTCCTTCAGCGCAGCAGAATGGCGGGCGAAAGTTATCGTGAAAAGGCACAATTTCGCTCAGCAACAGTCCACGCCGATTGTTTTAAACGGCGCGACGTAGCTGTGAAGAATCTCATGGAAGGCTGCTACATTTTTGGTCTCTTCTACAGGAGTAAATTCGGCTATTAGTAAGCCCTTTTGATCCCAAAATACAGTAAACGTTGTAGTGCTCAGAAGATATTTGGCTATTTTAAGGCTCTTTGTTCCTGGGATTCTATGGATACCCAGGTCTTGTAATCAGTAAAAATGCGGTTCAAAACCTTTTCGCCGCCCTTGCAGTACTGCGTGAGAAAATTGAGAGCATCTCCTGTTGGTGGTTTTTAGAGCCTACCTGTCGAAAGTTTACCATTCTACCTACCTCACACTTTTCTAAAGTCCAAATCACCATTAACAATTTTGTAAAGACCTGGTAGTGAAATTGCAGGAAAGTACAAATTCGGTTCTTCAATAGTGAAACCTTTTTGGGTATACACTATTTGATCAAAAGTACCCAGACATCTATTAGTGAATGTTAATACGGAATGTGTACCCACTTCCCCATTACAACACCATGAACTCTGCTGGAGACACTTTAATGAGGTGTTTGCATGTCTGGAGTAATGGCAGTCCATTCTTCATCAAGAGCTGAAACCAGAGAAGATAGTGATTTTGATGTTGAACGCTGGGGTCTGGAATGAAACTTGCGTTATAATTCATCCCATGGGCATTTCTTTGGTTCAGGTAGAGCCAAAGGCCAGGTAGTCCATTTCAGGAATTGTCCACAAACCATTGCCTCAAAGGTGCAGTTTTGTGACAGGGTGTATTGTAATGGTTGTACAGACAGTCGTCGTATCAGAACTGGTCCTCTACTACATGCCGTACGCAGGGCTTTAAAATGTGTTCATACAATTCTGCATGTAGTATTTTGTACCCCCAACAACCCTTACCACGAAAAACACGCTCACACTTTGGCTCCATCTTCTCTGTATTTCACTATTGGTGACATTCTCCTGATATTCACCAAACCCAAACTCTTCCATCTTATTGCCACAGGGTACAGCGTAGTTGATCACTCCAAATTACTCATTCCCACTCATCTACTATCCAGTGTCGCTGCTCCTTACACCACACTAGCATTTACAACAAAAATGTGTGGCTGATGAGGACCATTCTACCTCATAGTTTTTATCTCTACGCACAGTCATCGTGCTGGATGGACTGCTGGTAGCTCTTTGGAACTCATAAGTGATTCCTTTCGATGATTTCATATTATTTTTCACAGTCACCTTCCGCGTTGCTCGACGGCCCCTGTCGGTCAGTATATGAGGTCTGCCTGATCTTGATTTACTTGTTGTTGTGCCTTCGCGTTTACACTTTCAGTCACATCACCAGCAGCAAGCGAAGCTTTAGAAGGGTTGAAATGTTCCTGATGAATCTGATACTCAGGTGACATCCAATGACTGGTCCACATTCGAAGTCAGTGAGTCAGCTTTCCTGTCCAATCCATTCTACTGGTTTTCTATTGACAATGTAGTGCTCATCAGCTCCTTTTACACAGTCTATTACGCCTCATATGACATATAGTGGTCAACTTCAATTTACTTAAGTGTGTCCTAATACTTTAATGAGATGTTGTATTTAAAATTTGTCGTGAGGAAAATACGGCATTCTTACGTAATAACAGTATTATGAGTAAGAAACTATCGACTACAGTATAACTGAATGCAGGATATTTATAAGATAGAAAAACCTATTTATTTTTGTAGCCAAATTTAGCTATTTGTGGTCTGGAGAACTGCTCATTTCTCTGCGCCACGCCTCGCGTATTTTCTATTCTATAGCACGCATGCGACACTGTCTGAATAAAGTTGATGTAAAGCCTGGAAGATTATTGACCTGTACATACCTGTAGGAAGGTAGCCTCTGCTGTGACTAAAATATTTGAATCTTATTTCTAATTCAATTCATTTCACAAATATATCCTTAAAAGATGAAGCTTCGTTCTCTTTCTTTCATATTGCACTTAACTTTTGAGATATACAATCCAAAAAATACTTTATTACATACATACATAGATATCAATAATACCTATTGCAAAAATGTATAGTGGAGATGCTTTCTGTTGCAGGTAATACCTACCAGCAATCTGACTGAAATACAGGCAGAAGGGTCAAACGGTTCAGAGGCTGCAGTAGTTGAACGTGAGTAGCAAACCTGTGCAGTAAGTGATGATGAAACATCGGGCATGCAGTCGGATGTGTTTAGCTTCTCGTATTGATATTTTAACTGCGTATCTACCAACGAATTTCTGAGTATGATGAAATATTAGAACCAGAGAACATTACCAAGCCGAATGTCTGACATGTCGTCAGCTGTTGAAACCTGAAAATTCAGGTCAGGCTTGCACGGTCGTTAGTGACAGTATGCTCCCAGACAGCTTTATGACTTCTGAATATGAAGTTATTCATTTCTTATTTTCCTATTTTTAATTTTGTATGTCATTTTCTTATGTCATTTCTTGTCAAATTCTTGTCCTGCGTTTTGTATGTGTTTCAGCGACAGGGACTGAACGGTACGCTGCACGAATCGCCACCATAATTTAATTTTTCTTTTATATTTAAGTACGGAACACTTCTTCATCACTTGAACACACCATCAGGCATGCTGAGCATCGACGACCGCTGTTATTGTTTATCATATCTTATTCAGAGAGGAGATACTCCACTCTTCTCTCAGGTATATAAGTCTGTAAAACCTTAACCATTGGTCATTATGTGAAAGTATTCTCACTACTAACAACAGGCTACAATAAAAAGGTTTGCTTTTGCTTTAGAAGGTCTGAAGACATCCGAGAGCTCTTAACTACAAAACATTTCGACATTTCTATCGGCGTCGTTGGTAGCCGAGTGCGTGACGCAGAAATGATGAAATCGTGAGATCCCTGGTTCGAAACTTGCCAGAAACATTTTATATTTTGCTTTTATTTGATTTACATATTTATAATAAAATGGAAATATTAACTAACAAATATGAAGTGATTATTTTAATAAAAATATTTTTTTTATTTTTATCATTAATCGCATGAAACAGTAAGTATTCGAAATAAATTAAAATATGTTACAGAAAAGCGAAAAACAAAAAAGAAGAAATAAAATATTCCTTTTATTTCTAGAGATATTCAGTAATAATGACATATGTATATCGACCCCATGAACCATGGACCTTGCCGTTGGTGGGGAGGCTTGCGTGCCTCAGCGATACAGATAGCCGTACCGTAGGTGCAACCACAACGGAGGGGTATCTGTTGAGAGGCCAGACAAACGTGTGGTTCCTGAAGAGGGGCAGCAGCCTTTTCAGTAGTTGCAGGGGCAACAGTCTGGATGATTGACTGATCTGGCCTTGCAACATTAACCAAAACGGCCTTGCTGTGCTGGTACTGCGAACGGCTGAAAGCAAGGGGAAACTACAGCCGTAATTTTTCCCGAGGACATGCAGCTTTACTGTATGATTAAATGACGATGGCATCCTCTTGGGTAAAATATTCCGGAGGTAAAATAGTCCCCCATTCGGATCTCCGGGCGGGGACTACTCAGTAGGATGTCGTTATCAGGAGAAAGAAAACTGGCGTTCTACGGATCGGAGCGTGGAATGTCAGATCCCTTAATCGGGCAGGTAGGTTAGAAAATTTAAAAAGGGAAATGGATAGGTTAAAGTTAGATATAGTGGGAATTAGTGAGGTTCGGTGGCAGGAGGAACAAGACTTCTGGTCAGGTGACTACAGGGTTATAAACACAAAATCAAATAGGGGTAAAGCAGGAGTAGGTTTAATAATGAATAGGAAAATAGGAATGCGGGTAAGCTACTACAAACAGCATAGTGAACGCATTATTGTGGCCAAGATAGATACGAAGCCCACACCTACTACAGTAGTACAAGTTTATATGCCAACTAGCTCTGCAGATGATGAAGAAATTGAAGAAATGTACGATGAAATAAAAGAAATTATTCAGATAGTGAAGGGAGACGAAAATTTAATAGTAATGGGTGACTGGAATTCGAGTGTAGGAAAAGGGAGAGAAGGAAACATAGTAGGTGAATATGGATTGGGGCTAAGAAATGAAAGAGGAAGCCGCCTAGTAGAATTTTGAACAGAGCACAACTTGATCATAGCTAACACTTGGTTTAAGAATCATGAAAGAAGGTTGTATACGTGGAAGAACCCTGGAGATACTAAAAGGTACCAGATAGATTATATAATGGTAAGACAGCGATTTAGGAACCAGGTTTTAAGTTGTAAGACATTTCCAGAGGCAGATGTGGACCCTGGCCACAATCTATTGGTTATGACCTGTAGATTAAAACTGAAGAAACTGCAAAAATGTGAGAAATTAAGGAGATGGGACCTGGATAAAATGAAAGAACCAGAGGTTGTACAGAGTTTCAGAGAGAGCATAAGGGAACAATTGACAGGAATAGGGGAAAGAAATACAGTAGAAGAAGAATGGGTAGCTTTGAGGGATGTAGTAGTGAAGGCAGCAGAGGATAAAGTAGGTACAAAGACGAGGGCTGCTAGAAATCCTTGGGTAACAGAAGAAATATTGAATTTAATTGATGAAAGGAGAAAATATAAAAATGCAGTAAATGAAGCAGGCAAAAAGGAATACAAACGTCTCAAAAATGAGATCGACAGGAAGTGCAAAATGGGATGGCTAGAGGACAAATGTAAGGATGTAGAAGCTTATCTCACTAGGGGTAAGATAGATACTGCCTACAGGAAAATTAAAGAGACCTTTGGAGAGAAGAGAACCACGTGTATGAATATCAAGAGCTCAGATGGCAGCCCAGTTCTAAGCAAAGAAGGGAAGGCAGAAAGGTGGAAGGAGTATATAGAAGGCTTATACAAGGGCGATGTACTTGAGGACAATATTATGGAAATAGAAGAGGATGTAGATGAAGATGAAATGGGAGATACGATACTGCGTGAAGAGTTTGACAGAGCACTGAAAGACCTGAGTCGAAACAAGGCCCCGGGAGTAGACAACATTCCATTAGAACTACTGACGGCCTTGGGAGAGCCAGTCATGACAAAACTCTACCAGCTGGTGAGCAAGATGTATGAGACAGGCGAAATACCCTCAGACTTCAAGAAGAATATAATAATTCCAATCCCAAAGAAAGCAGGTGCTGACAGATGTGAAAATTACCGAACTATCAGTTTAATAAGCCACGGCTGCAAAATACTAACGCGAATTCTTTACAGACGAATGGAAAAACTGGTAGATGCAGACCTCGGGGAGGATCAGTTTGGATTCCGTCGAAATGATGGAACACGTGAGGCAATACTGACCTTACGACTTATCTTAGAAGAAAGATTAAGAAAAGGCAAACCTACGTTTCTAGCATTTGTAGACTTAGAGAAAGCTTTTGACAATGTTGACTGGAATACTCTTTTTCAAATTCTAAAGGTGGCAGGGGTAAAATACAGGGAGCGAAAGGCTATTTATAATTTGTACAGAAACCAGATGGCAGTAATAAGAGTCGAGGGGCATGAAAGGGAAGCAGTGGTTGGGAAAGGAGTGAGACAGGGTTGTAGCCTCTCCCCGATGTTATTCAATCTGTATATTGAGCAAGCAGTAAAGGAAACAAAAGAAAAATTTGGAGTAGGTATTAAAATTCATGGAGACGAAGTAAAAACTTTGAGGTTCGCCGATGACATTGTAATTCTGTCAGAGACGGCAAAGGACTTGGAAGAGCAGTTGAACGGAATGGACAGTGTCTTGAAAGGAGGATATAAGATGAACATTAACAAAAGCAAAACGAGGATAATGGAATGTAGTCAAATTAAATCGGGTGACGCTGAGGGAATTAGATTAGGAAATGAGACACTTAAAGTAGTAAAGGAGTTTTGCTATTTAGGAAGTAAAATAACTGATGATGGTCGAAGTAGAGAGGATATAAAATGTAGACTGGCAATGGCAAGGAAAGCGTTTCTGAAGAAGAGAAATTTGTTAACATCGAATATAGATTTATGTATCAGGAAGTCGTTTCTGAAAGTATTTGTTTGGAGCGTAGCCATGTATGGAAGTGAAACATGGACGATAACTAGTTTGGACAAGAAGAGAATAGAAGCTTTCGAAATGTGGTGGTACAGAAGAATACTGAAGATAAGGTGGATAGATCACGTAACTAATGAGGAGGTATTGAATAGGATTGGGGAGAAGAGACGTTTGTGGCACAACTTGACTAGAAGAAGGGATCAGTTGGTAGGACATGTTTTGAGGCATCAAGGGATCACAAATTTAGCATTGGAGGGCAGCGTGGAGGGTAAAAATCGTAGAGGGAGACCGAGAGATGAGTACACTAAGCAGATTCAGAAGGATGTAGGTTGCAGTAGGTACTGGGAGATGAAGCAGCTTGCACAGGATAGAGTAGCATGGAGAGCTGCATCAAACCAGTCTCAGGACTGAAGACAACAACAACAACATATCGATTTAAAAATTCGGCATCCTACGTGAGTGTATCAAAATTAAATGTACTTTAATGTGACATAATTAAAATGAAAAATACACCTCTTGACAAAAAAAGTCAAGCACTCAATAGGAGAGCATAATGGTTGAGTATGTATTTGAGGACATGTCAGTGATTAAAGTACCGAGTCAATTTTATTAAGATGTTGGCAGTATGAGCCCACTTATCATTTTAATGTTGCACACCCTCTGTGCTGGAGGTAACCACCGATTCGGTTGGGAAGGGTGTCACAGGGCCTGTGTATCCTCTCCTGAGCCAAGCTCGCCAGCAGCTTTAGCAAACGGTCCTTCCTAACCTGGATACTGCACTGTGACAGCATTGACGACCGAACAGGTTCCGCAGATGTTTTATCGGGGACAGGTCAGGAGATATTTCGAGCAGCGGAAGTACCTCAACACGAGGCAGTCGGTTCATCGAGAGGTGCAAAATGTGGACTAGCGTTGTCCAGTTGAAATGTGGCACCACGGTACTGTGGTTAGAGAGGTAACATAAGAGGGCGCAGAATGTCAGTAACGTACCCTTGTTCCGCGAATGTTCCTCAATCACTACCAGCCGTCATTTTACGTGATACCCGAAGACTTCCCACACCGTGACACCTGTAGTAACAACGCTGGGTCTTTCCATAGCGCTGGGAGAATGGGATGTCTCTCCAGGTATCCTCTATGCTCGCGACGATGGTTATCCGGGGCAGTGCAGAACGACCATACATCGTTGAACACAGTGGTTTCACAAGCAGTCCATGCTTCCCAGTCAGGTACCGATTCAAACTCAGCCGACTGTGCTGTGATGTTTACGGCTGCCTATACATATGACGGTTATTCGCTGCCTCGACTGCTGCCCGTCCTCAAGCAATGGTGCGAGATGGAAGAGAATGTGGCAGAGACCATTACTTGTTCTCGGATGTCAGGCGCAGGTGCAAACGTATTACGGTACACAATTTTGTGATCCTCCCTTGTGACAGTCGGTCATGATCGACTAGGAACTTGACAAGTGTACCTGCCTTCACGTTCACAAACAAAATGTCGACCTCTCGATGAGCCGTTTTTCAAACTCTGTCATGTGCTGATAACGCTGCCTCATACAGTACATGATATCTCTATCACTTAGAGTCTGATGACGTCTATACACCTATGCGACCTGGTAACACCCTAAACACTAATAGCAAGTATGCACTCTGGTGATCGTGTCCTCATTGAGAATAGTAGTTCTAATCATTTACATACCCGCCAATGGCAACGTCGTCCGATCATGTCTTCTGCGTGCTTCACTTTTCTGCCAGACAGTGTACGTTGTTTTTATTAGGAAATATGATTCAGTAAGTGTTAATTGACATTTCCATACGATAACCAATGTAGAGTTTAAATAAAAGCAAAACAATATTGTTACTTGTTAGAAGAGCATAAGTGAGTTTGCCTCTGTACCACTTACATGCTACGCTTTCAGCTACTGGAGAATCCTGTAAATTGATGGAAATATTTTTAGTTTCGGTACTCAGAAATCTGATTTTCGAAATCGATTTTTTCGATGTTTAGGCCGAGTTCTTTAGGAATTTAATGACTGTGTGCTGAACTTCAAGTTCTTTATGTATAAAGTACACCGTATCAGACCAGTCCCTTGTGAGCACCAGTATCCACTGGCACGGCACAGCACCCTTCTCTGTGCAAAATCTAACACAAGCCCATTCTCAAATCAGTGCGGTGCTACCATAGACCCTTCTGTCTGTTCAAGGCGAACTTTTGTTAGGTGGTTCACACAGCTGATTTGGCCCTAGTACTGACGACCACTGTCACAGCAGATATTGTACTGCAAACGCCCGAATCTGTAACCCTTGTTCAGCTTTGACACAGCCCAGAAAATCCTTACTTTGTATTCTACACTTGTTTGTATGATCTTCTTTTACTCTACTCGAAAGTAGTGGAAGTAATGTCATCGTACTCAATGGTACAGTAACGAAAATATCGCAGAAATCTAGCGTAAGTTAAATTATGTCAACATGGTGCTCTACCGACAGATTATAGGAGATTTATGACGGATAGCTTATTAGTATTTTGGTACAAACGCATCGTAAACGCGAAGAGCTATTTACTGAGTAATAATGTAACTGTGGTTTCTTTCCATTTATTACCCAGTTGTCTTTACTTTTGTGAAAATAACTTCTCACGAGTCCAAAAGTATGTAATATGCAACCGAAAAAACGTATGACACAAAACACAGAGTAATGCATCAACTCTCAGATGCAAAATTAGCAAAAGTAGTGCGATGTCGTTATCGTCGCGGTGGGAGCACATCAGCGTAACGTCGTTGCGCCACTCTTCAGCTGTGTTCAGTGAACCCACAGAGGAAAAGTATATAGGCCAAATATTCATGGGTAAATGTATCCATACTAGTCACTATTAACGTTCAACTAACACTGCCAGGAAAACAAACCCAACGGAGAATCGGGAACAACTGAATTCAAACTTCAGAATGAAAAGCAAAGTGAGCATTATTGACAACAGCAAGTACAATTAGATGAGTCGATGGAACCTATTTCTTTCCAAAAGAGAGAAAAAGCGCAAGCCTATGACATCTGGACTGTTGTTCAGATATTTCCAGAACAACGCAGATAGAAATATTGATAGAGGTCAGTGTTGTGACTGGATCTCGCAGCTCCAGTAAGTGCGACTTCCCTCCGAGAACGAAGTTTTGGCGGGAGAGCCTACGCGCCAGGCGGAGCGAATCCGCCAACAAATTCTAGAGGCCTACTACAGTGACAATTAAATCAAGACCCTATGCTGTCGACAGGCGTTGATATACAACAATGGGGACAGTTGAAAATGTGTGAGCCAACCGGGACTCGAACCCAGGATCTCCTGCTTACATGGCACACGCTCTATCCATGTGAGTCATCGATGGCACAGAGGATAGTGCG